>NC_057803.1:68276438-68459505 GCF_018294505.1 Triticum aestivum | reverse complement strand
CCAAAAAAAAAGAAAATCTTTATGGTTCGCCATGGTTCATGATGGCTTTGTGTGTTATGAGGCTATGGTTTCTATTACAATGCTTTTGTCATGTCAGTTGTGGAACGAGTGCAACTCAAGAATCTTCAACAGTAAGTTCGCTACGTCAACTGTAATTATGGCCAAAATCAGATGCGAGGCAAATTAGGGGTTAACGGGTGCAACTTATTTGTGTAATCTACTAATCTTATATGCCGGGACGGTAGGCTTTTTGTTTTACCGGCTACCTGCCTTCCTTTTCAAATAAAAGTATTTGTTGTGGCAGAATACCAATGTTGTCAACTGTAAATTCGTAATAGACCACACCTAACCACCAACTGGCTGCTATCTAGAGTACGTACTAATGACCAGCTTCCCTTCCTTAGACGGGCGTGTCACATGTTGCCTTCCATCTCAATTGCGTCACATGCTTGCTGCTGGTTAGTTAATGCAACGTCGACCCTAGCTGTGCCCTGCAGGGAACGCGATCCCCTGTCATCACGAACGATGAACTCTGGACGACTACAGTGCAACCCATCCTCTATTAACTCCACGGACTCCCGGACACGGCACCACGCACGACAGACGTGACAAGCCATCCGCGACCGTGAACTCGCCACGCCGCCACCACTAGAATTTAACCCGCGCACGGGCCGTGAAAACCAAGAACGAAACGACATGAGAAAGTTCCAGGCCAGCACTGTCTTATTTTTCTTAGGGGTACGTTCCCCTCCCGTGGCGACGAGCACGGGGCCGGTACGAGACAGCGGAATGAGGCGGGGGTTGTTCACAGGCAGGACCTGTGATGTGATACGATCTTACCGCGCGCATGTGAACCAACCCACTGGCACTGGGCGAGCAGGGCATGCTGGCTAGGCCCGGCGCTGGAGAGCACCACAAGGGCACTCACTCACTGCACCAAACCCGGGATGGAAGGAAGGCGCGCACGCACCGCTTCCTCCGCGCGTACCGACGTGGTGGGCGCCCACGGCCGGCGGCCCGTGACCCGGTGCCAGCCAATGGCGGCCCGCCAGGTGCGGGGAGGGGGGAGCGGCCACCCGGGCGCGCACAAGCGACGGTGCGCCCAAGTGCCCCGCCTCGGCCGTCTTCTACCCGGGAGCCGCTATATATAGCCCTGGACGGAGTAGCTCTCCTTGCCCTGAATGATCATAGCAGCAGCCGGTACACACATTCATACATACATTCTTCTTCAGCATCCACTCGCTACTAGCTTGTGAGGGGAGCTCTGTGTTTGAGCAGACGAAGCTGGGGGAGCAGAGCACGGCGCTAGCTAGCTAGCTGGTGCGAGATGAGGAGCCGTGGTAGCTTTGCTCTAGGCCATGCGGTGGTGTTTCTCGCGTGGTTGATGGTGCATTGCGGCGGCGGGCTTGTCGGCGCCGTGCCTCCTGGTCAGTTTCTTTCTTTGCTTCTGTTCCTCTTCCAGTCTCTTTTACTGTCCGAGTGTGTTGCATGTAACACTGTCTGAACTATATGTTCTGTTTGCATGCAGATGGTTGGTACGATTACACTGCCCACACGGACGTAAGTCTTACTGAACGGTCCTCTGTTCTGCGTTCTTTTCTCCAAGTAGTTTCCAGTAGTAGCTGCGAGTTTCTTTGGTGAGAGTGTGGTAGTTTGACAGAGCTGGTCTTTGTCAACTGTTGTTGCATTGTTTATCAGCGAGGGCAGTGCTCTTCCGGAGCTCATGTCATGGGGTTAGAACTAACTAGGAAGAGAATGGGGGCCAAATGACGACGCCTGCCCAAATCCACCGGACCACCAACGTTCCTTTCCTCCCACAGTGTGCACCTGACGTTTTCTTCAGTTATTTCAGTTTTGTTCCCATGTGTGCGCTGGGAGACCACAAGCCCACCCGCACCAACCTGCTAAAATACCACACACAAACAAATGACAACTAGTATTATACCACACTTTTCGTGGCATAATTGAAGCATTAGTCTACGGTATGTTCTGAAATGGCTGCAAGTATCATGACGAGTTAGTTCAGTCTGTCTGCTCGATGCTCTTATTTGGAAGCAAGCGCAGCACACGCCTACTGCTCACATGCGTTTTCAGGCCGACCAAATGATCTGCTTACTGCTCATTAGTTGTATAATATACGCTTAGCTGAACTTTTAGTCTTGTGTCACGCTGTCGCTGTCCTGTCCATGCACAATGGACTGACGGAAGTTTGAGTGCGTATGCATGGTAGCTCTGACGACGAGTAAACTGGAGCAGCATAGTTCACTCCCATGCATCGCTCGTGGAATAGTGGTAATTAAATCTGTGTGATGTACGTGGCGTTCAGTGCAGAGGCCGCCCGGAGCCGGCGCAGTACAACGGCGGGATTCTCAAGTACGGCAACGGCGACGACCCCAACGGGTACAAGACGACGGAGACCGGCGTCCTGTCCCCGGCGTTCGTGGTCTACAACCTCAACAAGTCCACGATGTACACCTTCTCGGGCTGGGTGAAGCTGGAGGGCTCTCCCTCGGCTCTCATCACCGCGAGGCTGGCCCCGGACAACTCCGGCACGAGGTGCATCGGGACGGTCCTCGCCAGGAGCAACTGCTGGGCGTTCCTCAAGGGCGGCTTCGTCCTCGACTGGCCAACTCAGACCTCCGTCATCTTCTTCCAGGTGCACATACGTGATAAATCCCAGAGATTTGCCTCTCGAACGAAACTGTTTGCTGAAGCGTGTCACCTTGTTGGTTTTGCATTTCAGAATGCTGATAGGACCCCGATGAAGATCACCACTGCGAGCGCCTCGCTCCAGCCGTTCACGACGGATCAATGGTCGATGCACCAGAAAGATACGATCCGGAAGGTAGCTGCTTTTGGTGTTGTTGATCTTCCCTGGCAGTTTGCGGGTAATTTGATCTGTTTTTTGGTTCGTATATAAGCAGAGGAGGAAGAGGATGGCCACCATCCACGTCGCCGACCCGCACGGCACGCGCGTGGTCGGCGCGTCGGTGTCTGTGGAGCAGACGTCCAAGGACTTCCCGCTGGGGTCGGCGATCGCGTCCACCATCCTGGGCAACGACGCGTACCAGAAGTGGTTCGTGGAGCGGTTCAACGCGGCGGTGTTCGAGGACGAGCTCAAGTGGTACTCGACGGAGCCGGCGTCGGGGCTGCTCCGGTTCGACGTGCCGGACCAGATGCTGGCGTTCGTGCGGTCGCACCGGGTGATGGTGCGCGGGCACAACATCTTCTGGGAGAACCAGGACGCCACCCCCCGGTGGGTGAAGGGCCTGTCACCGGAGGACCTCCGGTCCGCCGTGAACACGCGCATCCAGAGCCTCATGACCCGCTACCGCGGCGAGTTCGCGCACTGGGACGTGAACAACGAGATGCTGCACTTCAACTTCTACGAGCAGCGGCTGGGCGCCAACGCCACCATGGAGTTCTTCAGCGTGGCGCAGGACGCCGACCCGCTCGCCACGCTCTTCATGAACGAGTACAACGTGGTGGAGACCTGCGACGACGCCTCCTCCACCGTGGACGCGTACGTGGCGCGGCTCAAGGACCTCCGCGCCGGCGGCGCCGTGCTGGAGGGGATCGGCCTCGAGGGCCACTTCTCCAGGCCCAACATCCCCTACATGAGGGCCGTGCTCGACAAGCTGGCCACGCTCAACCTGCCCATCTGGTTCACCGAGATCGACATCAACAACAAGTTCGACGCGCAGACGCAGGCCGTGTACCTGGAGCAGGTGCTGCGGGAGGCGTACGCGCACCCGGCGGTGAGCGGCGTCATGCTCTGGACGGCGCTGCACGAGGGCGGGTGCTACCAGATGTGCCTCACGGACTGGAACCTCAAGAACCTGCCGGTGGGGGACGTCGTCGACCGCCTGCTGCAGGAGTGGCAGACGGGGCAGGTCGCCGGGCCGACGGACGCGCACGGCGCATACAGCTTCAGCGGCTACCTCGGCGAGTACGTGGTCACCGTGAACGCCGGCAACACCTCGAAGCAGGCCACCTTCTCGCTGTCCCCGGGGGACGAGACCAGGCACATCACCGTTCAGATATGACACTGGTGGTGTCTGTATGTGAGTGGCCGGTGGCACGCTGTACTGCCTGCCCGCACTTGTTTCGGGCTTCTACCTCCGCTGACACATATCGTCGCATGTGGGTAGTGGTTACTAAATTATATACTCCTGCTAGTGTAGCGGTTGTTTCGCCTAATTACGGTATGTCTATTCGAGCAAACGACTATGTCTTCGAAAAAACAGAACAAATGATTATGACGTGTACTACTCGGACGAAGGGGTTGGTGCTACGGCGGCTATCATGCGTGATGACAAAGGTAATTTTTTGGAAGCCCCATGCAAGTTTATACCTATCGCGGTGGATGCAATAACAACAGAAGCATTGACCATGCGAGACGGGCTGATTTTTGCTAAGTCCTTTAGGTGTAACCAATTAGAAGCCGAATTAGATTCTCTGCAAGTAATCAATTACTATGATGGACAAACCATATGGTGAGACTACTCGGCGGCAATATTCGCAAAATATGTGGACACTAGTATTTTAATCGGGAAGGTCGTTTATAAGCATTGTTATAGATCTTGGAATCAAGCGGCTCATGTGCTAGCTCATTTCAATTACTGTAATAACACTTCATCTAGTTGGTTGGACGAGCCTTCTAACTTTATTGTCAGTAAACTCGTAGACGATGTAAACGACCTTCCTGATTTCATGTGGATTTCCTCTTGTTGGGATCTGAAGGCCTTGATCCCCTAATGAATTTGGTTTTGAAATCATTCGGGGTAGTATTATATCGAACAACCTATTTAGTGTGGATTTTCTGTTGTTGGGATCTGAAGGCCTTGATCTGTTCCCAGACTACCATTCTTTTATTGGTTCTTTGGAGGAGGGTTGGTCTGTTGTTCCCCGTTCCAGAAATCACTGTTCTTATGCTTCTGCGGTTCATGAGCCACGTTTCTTTGATCTTGGTCGTTCTTCAGGAGGTATTCCTCCTCAATCATGTTCTGTGTTCAAACGTATTGATTCAGTTCATCAGTCAATTTCTCCTATGTTAACATCCCTCAATAATGTCACCTTAGGGAGGGCGGGATCTTCGACGGTTCAAACTCTTGACCCGAATGAGTCTGGGCCTACGAATATAATGGGTGCGTCTAGAACTCAGGCCAGGCCTTCTGTGTCCAGTGTCTGCTTTCAGGCCGTAGAAGGCCCAGTTGCACCAATAGAATCCCTTGGCGGACTTGTCATAGATGGGGCCACATTGAAGCTAATTGTTGGTTTAAAGGGGATAAATTGTAGGCTGCCGCTTCACCTCCCAAATATAGTCCTCAACTTGCCGCTGGTAGTCGAGCTTTTTTGGAATCCAGGCACAATCACCGGTCTTTGCCCGAGCCGGAATACGACAACGGGAAAGAAGAACAAAACCGGTAACGAGGATAACGGTATAGTGAACATGTGATGACTCAGGAGGATACTGATGCATCCGGGTTTTCTGGAATATAGTGAAGCAAAGGGAACATCACATGATAACCAAAGGTTCACTCGAATGGCATTGGTGTGTTCACAGGGACCGATATGAATGTCCACGGTTCCGCTATTGGTCATTGAACAAAAGGGTTTTTGTTCATGTCTATGTTTTACCGAACCTATAGGGTCACAAGCTTAAGAGAATCACGATCTGCTGAGTGTTAGTGGAACAAGAGTTATGAGAAAATATTCTTGGAATAGTTTCAGGAATATAAGCAATAGTTTCAAGAGAGTTCTGAAAGAGTTTCAGATATTTCCATAACTGTTCTGGTGCGAGGACACATTGGATAGGCCAAGGGTAAGGCCCATGAGGCTTTAGGCCGACGCAAATGGAGGTTTTACAGAGGTTAGGGACCAGATGACAAGGTCCATGACGTCTGGCCCTGGGCCAAACGCAAATGTTCGTGGCGTTTCCAAAAACGCCAAGAACCTTGGCGTTTCGTGCTAGAATCCGAGCATGACTCTTCCTTGTGTTCCAAACCGACTCTGGAGAGGCCCACTCCCAAGTTACGGCCTTGGGGCTCAACATATAAACTTATGAAGTAGTTCTCTCTTGATCTAGTTCATAAGTTTTGAAGGCACCTCTACTTCTCTCTTGATCTAGTTCTCGTCTAGTTTGATCTAGCTAGATCTAGTTCCAGTTTTCTCTAAACCTCATAATAGAGAAGCTCTGTGCGGTTCTCTTCTTCTCCCTCTAATTCTCCGGCGACGATTAGCGTTGGACGGCGAACCGCTGCCGGATCGTGAAGACCGTACGCTTGCAATCTATGAAGAGGTCGTGCTTTCGGTCTTTCGGTTGTGGGACGGTTCGTGAGCGGTTTGATGGATCGTTCATCTACGGTTCGAGTGACTTCAAGTATGATCTACACCGACTCGTCTTCTTCCGCTACAACTCGGAGTCGGTAACGATCGTGATCCCAACCCGTAAAGAATCTTCATATTGATCTTGGGTGTGCGTAGGTGCGATTTTTTTCTACCACGTTTCCCAACATTAGCACGTGCTACAACCGGCGATTGGCTATGTCGTAACCGACGACGGCGAGGTTGTGGTGGCGATGACGGTGCGCCATTTTTGGTACAACCGACAACAGAAAAGCTACCGACGACGACAAGATATGCTACAACAGCGACTGCGGTGTTGCGTTTTTTGCTGCAACTCGCGGCAGAAAAGCTATCACTGATGGGTAATTTTGCTACAACCAGCAAGAAATTTTGCAGCCACTGGCTGACGCCGGAGCTGGAACCGGCAGATGGATTTGCTACAACCAGCAAGTTATTTTGCTGTCACCGGCCTACGTCGGAGCTGGAACAGGCAGATGGTTTTTCTACCACCTGCTGGACCGCCTGTTGCCGCCGCCTGCAGCCGGCGGCGCTCCTGCAACCGTCTCACCGCACCACCCTCCCGTGAACCGCCCCGACCATCCCTCCAGCCTCGCCCACATCCGGTGTTCTTCTCCAACGGAGCGCACCACCACCCCACCATTGTCATCCACCACGGCCACCACCCTAAACCCTAAGATAGATAATGAGGTAGCCCTCCGGCGAGCCCCTTCCTTCTTCTTCCTCCCCTCCGGCCTTCCCCTGGCGAATTTCTTCAGGAATCCCAAAATCGACCGACCCATTAGCTAAAAGTGACGTTTAGCTAATGTGTTCTTAAAACTGATTTCGAGTATCACGTGGATTTAGTGAATCCTTGAGGGGCACGACACCGACTCGTCATCGATCGGCCCATGCCCCGTCACATGCGCGCCTATATAAAGTGACGCATGACGGGGATTTACCGATCGCATCGGCGGGTGACACGCGCGCACGACAGATAACAACGTCCGTGGGATCGCAACCGCAAGCAGGCGCACATCCATGGCGAGGGTGTTTTCATTGTCGTGCCTCGTCTTCGGGCACATCGATGACCAACATGCCACCACACTGTATAGCGTTTCGGACGGCACGCGCCGCCCCTGCGAGGAGATGGAGGAGGTGCTGCGCGGCAAGCGGAGCTGGGTGACATCGCGCGGCTGGCTGCTCCTCTGGGACCCGGCGACGCTCGCCACCATCCTGTGGAACCCGCGGGCCGCCGCCTCTGATGGTGACAAGATCGCGCTGCCGCCGCGGGCTTCGCCGCCGGCGTCAGGCACCGACGGCGCGCTGTCTGGTGAGCCCACGGATCCCGGCGGCTGCACGATGGTCGTTCTCGAGCGGTATAGGTCGAGCTCGGATGAAACGACCATGTGGTACTGCCACGCCGGCGGCACGCCGTCGCCGTGGGACAGGTACGTGTACGACCTGGGCGGCGTGCGAACCCCGTGGGGCAAATTCGCGAAGCGGTTCATGTCTGGCCTCGCGGCGTGCGGCGGCAAGTTCTACTGGTCGGTCAGGGCGGCCGAGTACGGCGTGCCCAGGACGAAAAACGAGAGGGGGCAAAGATATATATAATTTTTTTTCTTTCAGAAACATGGATACGAGATAATGGCTCGATCATTTATAAAGCCAACCAAATTTGAAAGTGAAATTTATACGAAATTATGACGTGAATCTAGATTCAATTAATCTAATTGCCAATTTATAAGTCAAATTTATACACATGGATATTTGATACAATATGCTACCTTTGTAACACGGATTTTTTTTTGCGTAAAAACACGGAAATCAGAATAGTATAATAATGTGGAAATTAGAAAAAGAGAGAACTAAAAGTCTAAACCTAGGGCTTATACCTTGATTGAATGATAGATCAGTACAGTTTCTTCCATGGGGATGGCAAGTCGGCCGGCCGGCCGGTTGATCGCTAGAGGGGCGTCTTGTATGTGCAGCGTAGAGCAGCAGGCGGCAGCGCGACGGCTTCAGGTCGTGGCGGCGGTCATGCAAGCAGTAGATCAGGCGACGAACGCATCTCAAACTCGACCTAAACTTAATTCGTTTCTATCTAGAACCACCTGATTGTATACAGATGGGCTTCTCGCTGGTGGGCTAATAACATATCTGTTTCTCACACACGGGCTTTAAACATACAACCGGAAAAATAAAGGGAGTAGGGGCAAATGCCTTGGGCCAAGTGGAGCCATCGTTGACATCGCCGTCTACAGGGTGGATCTCGCGGGCAAGAGGTTTATCAGGGTGGGCAGCATTGGCGACCGGGCCATCCTCGCCGGCGGCTCGAGCTACGCTTTCGCAGGCTGGTGCCCGGCCAACGAGTTTGGGCAGCTGCCCAACAGCGTGTACTGGATACACCCCTACGACGGCCGCATGTACGTGTACGAAGTTGGATTCAATACGGAGGAAGTACGCGAGCTCGGTGAGATTGCCCGGGACCGGGAGCAATCTCAGTCACTGCCGTTCTGGATAGTTCCCGCACACCCATGAGCCTAATGTTGTTACGATCACTGATGGATGTGTACGCATACATATATGTATGCCCATTATTTTCTTTAAAGAAAGAGTATGTGGGAATATCATTAAACCATATATGGTTTAATAAATATATGGTTAAATGTGTACATTGTGTAATCACTCACATATGGTTAAATTTGTACATGCGTGCTAAAAAAATGAGTATATCTGAAGCAGTCCCACACATATGATTAAATATGCATTGTTACGATATTTGTTAAATCATAGTATGTTTTAGAGATATCTCACATAAATATGTATAAACTATAATAAAATTTACAAAGTATGAAAAACATAAAAAAGTTACATAGTAGAAACTGAATTCATCGCAATATAAGAGTATTTTCTAATGATATATGTTCCAAATCTTTACCTAATAATAAAGTAAATTGGATTTCTTTCGTCCGTCATGATTTTTTTTAGAAAAGTCCCTCTATTTTAAAGAATTCAACCCATAGTCTTGTTTTAGATTAAAATGAATCGTTATTTTCGTATTTTACACAAAAGTTTCTGTCTTTTCTTGAAATCAACCCACCGTCCGGATTTAAGTCACGCCTGAACCGTTATTTTACATTTTTCGAAACCCCCCCTAATGTTTTAGGTAATTCATCCGTGGATCATATTTAAGTCAAACAAATGATTTTTTAAATCATCCATATCTTTTAAACCGTAACTCCGATTTGAACAAGTTACGTATGAAATGTGATTAGAAAAATATGTTGAATATAAATATGAGATTATTTTTGCCTGTTAACTATTTTTAAATATTATTTTGGAATACATTTGAGTCAAACCAAATGATTTTCTAAATTATCTGTATCTTTTAAACCGTAACTTCGATTTTAACATATTATATATGAAATTTTATTAGAAAAATTTGTGAAATCTAAATATGATGTTAATTTTACCTGTTAAATATTTTTAAAAATATTTTTATGGAACCAAACTTATAATTTATAGCGCAAGATCCGTTTTTTCATACCGGCGGCGATCCAGATTGCAAATAAACGCCCTACTATAACCATATATGAAAAAGAAAATATCAATAACTACACATGCATACCTCTAAAAAATGTCGCAGGGGAAAACAACAGATTTCTCATCGCGAGAGTGAGAGAAAGCGAGCGAGAGAGAGAGGTGGAGAGGGAGGAGAGAGGAAGAGAGAGACGTCTTAGGATTAATCATATTCAACACACGTTTTTTGTGAACACGAGGCCATCGCCTGCGAGGGTGAGAAGGAGGATAAGCGACAACATCAATAAATAAGAGAAGGATGTTCCTACAAGGCTCCTTAGAGCTCAGGCACTCTCGGCCGTCGGATCGGTTCCCTTGATGCGTTCTCGTCCGTCCGATCGAGATCTGGAGAAGCCTGGGCCGTTGGATCTGGGATTGACACTGCTGGAATGAATAATAATGACAGCAAAATGTAAATACCGTGCCCCCACCGGGGTATTTTGGTCATTTCGCGTATTGGGGTTATAAAAGGGGGGCGCTCCTGTCCAGAGACCTAGCCGCCTCCTCTCTCCCTCCCTCCCGCGCGCCTCCTCTCCTCCCCCCGCCTCCCGCAGCCACATCGCCGCCGCCGCCACCAGCCTCCCCACTCGGGCGAACCCCTCTCCTCTTCCCCCGCCTCGCCTCTCTCCCTTCCCCCGTCCAAACCCTAGGCCCGCGCCAGCCAGCCGCCGCCGCCGCCGCTCGCCCAGGCCATCCTCCCGCTGTGAAGGAAGCGGCCAGAGAGGAAGGGCGTCGCCGGGTGTGCGCGTGCCTCCGCGGATTCGTGCCACGGTTGCCGGAGGCGTGGGCGCCGTGGGTCAACCGCACCGGGGAGGATGGGGGCGCCACAAGCCTCGTCGGAGGTCGCCTCTCCAGATCGGTGGAGGCCAAGGGCAAGGGCAAGGAGGAGGGGAGAAGAAGACCTTCGGCCAGCTGCGGGAAGCCGCCGCTGGCGTCCTCCGCGGTATCCACCGGCGCCGGTGGCGGGCAGAAGCGCAAGTGCCACGACCACGCGCACTCCGAGAACGTCGCCGGCGGAAAGTACGGCGCCTCCGGTGGCCGCTGCCACTGCTCCAAGCGCAGGTTAGTAGTCTAGCAGATTCGATTCACCCAGGGATGGATTTCGTTGTTCCGTTCTTCGTCTGCCGGTGTTATCCATGTTGCTAAAGATTGAATGAATGGAACCGGCAGGAAGTCCCGGGTTCGGCGGATGACTCGCGTGCCGGCAATCAGCACGAAGGCGGCAGAGATCCCCGCGGACGACTTCTCGTGGCGCAAGTACGGCAGAAGCCGCCTGTGGAGAATGCCCTGGACTCAGCAGTTGACGCAACTCGGTTGAGCTGCGGTGCACTATATTTAGCTGATTTTATTGGGAAGGTGGGCACTTACCTGGAAAATAAAATGGCCTGGTTTATCCTGTATTATGGCCTGTCGTTGATAACGCTGCACCAACTAAAGCTCTTGGTTGTTTGGAGAGGAATTGCTTTACGTTATAAGGGAGATCTTTTATGATAAACCTCTGTCTCTACATCACCGAACTTAGATTGGGCCAATGTGCTCCTCAAATAATTACTTACTGTACAACCTAGACTGTACATGCTTGCTAAGCAGTCATAATTGCAAATAATGGGAAACTATCGCGTTGATTGGGTACCAACTCTGCAAGTTAATTAGGGGTTTCTTATTTATGCATTGTCCTGACAAAACTCGAGGGATTGGATGGCCTTTCTTTTGTTCTTAATTCTGTGTTAAATTTGTCCCAGTGGTGGAACCAGGGAGGTGGGAATAATTTCAGTATTAAAACTGTGGGGGAAAGCAGACACGTAGGCGGGGGCGGCCGCGAGAACTACGACAAGCGCATGCACTGCCTGTCCAAGGAGGAGGTCGTCGTGCATGCGCGGATGCGTCGCCGGGCCCAGTTCTCCTGCCGCACCTTCCGCAACATCATCGTCCTCTCCATCATCACTGAGGTAGCCTAATCCCCCCCGCCCCCACCGTCCAGCTCTGAGATGATTATGGTCTGGTCTAGCGGCTGTGGATATTGGGAATATACCATTGTGGTTTAAAGCGAACCAGCTATATTGAACGAAGTATGCAGGGTGCTTTCATAGTTCGGGATCATCCATGGTGATTAGACAGACATGGCCAGTCCACCACATGGGCGGATACACTGCATTTTTGGTTCTTAGATTCTATAGTATATCTTCTTACTGGGAATAGATGCACAGATTTTGGTTATGATTGTTCTGTTAGACATTCATGTTCACAAGTCAATGCTATTTGTGAATTCCTTTCCTTTGTAGTTATTACTGTTCATTTGAGAAGTTTATGCAAGCCTTTTGTACACTTGCCCAAAATGTTCAGTTGTGTGCTACTGTTTTCAAAGTACAAATCATTGTATGTTTAATTATATGCTTAGTTTTTCAATGCATAAGAAACCAATGCTGCGCGGTCTGTGTATTTGCAGGAACATTATTTATCGAGTTTTGGATCAGATGCGGGGATTTCTCCTGAACTCCACCGCCTCAAGCTGTCGTAGTTGGTGTTGTCCGTGCTGGATTCGATTGACCTACCATTGTCTGCTACCGTGAGAGGTTACAAGGTTTCCCAATCGTCCCAGTTGTGGTTGCCTGGAGCTCATCCTTGATCTGCTCTTTTTCCCTTGCAGGTAGGTCCGCTGCGGGTGCTCGTGCTTCTGGTTGATTCGTCCTGCTGCGCCGGTCTTTGTTCTGCAGGTTGATCCCTTTTCTTCTTCTCTTCTCAGTTCTCTAGCCATTTGCATAAATGTTGGTCCGTTTTTTGCTAATAATAGGGACTCACTAATTACTAGCAAAAATCAGGATCAAGTGCAGGCTTAATTTTCTGTTACAAGTTAAGGATGAGGCCTCAATTATTATTCTTTTATTATGATTATTGTGTATAGCATGTTCGTTATTCTTATCCTATCTGATTGTTGAACTGCACTTGATCATGTTTGTTCATATTCTTAATTATAATAATTGTTGATCTGTAGGGCCATGTCTGTTGGTGCCACGAAACGGCCGTGGCACTGCTTGTGTGAGCCACGACGGCGCTACCCGCGCGCCTGCCCTGAAACGCTGCCGCGAGCCGAGCCGCCGGCGTTCATCTGGAGAAGCGCGGGAAGAAGAAGATGGGTAAGCTCCTCTTGCTCTTCTATTGCCTAGCTTGATTTAGTTCGTCTCTTTTTCAAGTTAATACACTGTACTGGAGATTACTGTAAGACGAAAGCACGAATGATGATATTTTTAAACATTTTGAAAGAAGGGCATGTTGGTTTAAGAGAAAATTAGCGGTGTTGGCTGCTGGTATTTGAACCCCTGGTTCTATCCAATATCAATGACAAATGAGCCTTCCAACATATTTCTGCATTCACATTTGTTAATATATTTCTTTTTCTCCTTGGCATGATGTGCATTAGCTTCATCAATTACAATGCCTTACTAGAGCTTCTGCCCATGTGTTTATTTCATACCACATTCCGAAGTTAATCTCGTGGTGAGCTCCACCCCCTCTTCCTACCCCCTGCACATCTACCTTAGGAGGTTCTGAGTGCTGTGAAGGTTAGTGTGAAGTGCTGTGAAGGTTAGTGTTTGTCAGGCATGCATAGCTTAGGTTGATAGGACTGATTACTAAATTAACTGGTGGTGGTTCAATTGTATTTGTATCACCTTGATGTAGTTATCTAATTTAGGAAAGGAATCTAATTCAGTCCTTTTTGAATATAAAGGAAGCTAATTCAGTCCTTTTTCAGATAAGGAATGCTAATTCAATCCATTCCTGTATTCATTATCTTTGCATTGGCACTCAGGTCGACATCATACATGATATAGGAGTTGTTGCAGCCTGCAGTAGTATATGCTTTTGAAAGAAAAACGCCTCTTTTTTGGACTGGAGATATGTTATCAATATTTCAAGCAAGTGTACAGTAGCACTCACGTGTTCCTAAAAAATATGCAGCAATAATAAGATTGATTCCTTCATTTTTTCCGCAGAAAGTGTAGTCTGCAAGCTTCTCAAATCTGGGTACTCTTTGTGGGTTCTTGCAGGTTAGATGTTCAACGAAATGATTCTTCGGCATCCAAGCTAGGTTTATATGGCATCAAAGGCCACGGCGCATGCTGTACTGACAGATAGTTCAGTCCATCGTAACCATAGTGCCCTCACCATAACATGAACAACAGAGGGCCGGTGCGCTCACCATGACCTTGATGGCACAACGGAAGTTCGAGTCCTCTGCAGAGAAGCATCCAGTGGCGGAGGCTATGAGGTTGCATTCTTATTTCTCCTAGGTGAGCTTCTCCTCATTTTTCTAGATCAATTATTTGGAGGCAGTGAGCGTCAAATAATATCTCCTCTATTTCTATTGCTTGACCAAGAGGAATTTGTATATATCAATTTGTGGGAGGCACACATTCACGTTATATTTTGCTAGGTTAAATAAGATTTACTTACATTAAATGAAGTACAATGATGTCCTGCTATTTTACAGAGTGAACGAAAAAAATATTATGCAAGAGCATATGTCATATGGTAATAACCTCCGTTTGTTAACCACGACAGGACTATGTTTAAACATTCAACAACTCCGGCCAACATATGAAACAAGGCCAAGTCTCGCATGGGGATGTAGCCCATCCTCTGCTTGCTTCCAGCATGGCGCCGGCCGGATCCACCTCGGCCACAACCACGACACTGACATTGGCAGCCATGTGCTTCTTCTCCATCACCACAAAATGAGAATGCAAGGTCTCTATTCTGCTCCCCCTCCCCTTCTGCTTGCTTGTTTTGATTTGGCCGCTCCCCTTCCTCCCTCACTCCCTGATGCACGCAGGCACAAGCAAGGGAAGACCATCGCTTCGCTCCTCTGGGCCGCCGCTGCTCCAACCCTACTGGACGCCATGCAAGGTATCTCTCTGCTTTCTCTCCTTCTCATGCTATGCTCTGCTTGTCCACACCCACCAATTTGGTTATTGCAACTTTCGTTCTTGTTTGTGTGTGTGTGTGTGTGTGCGCGCACGCACATCACGTTTTTGTTTAATTTTGGATGGCTCAAACCGGCTGGATCCTTAGGTTTGTTTGATTTAATGGAATTGGGACTTGCATGTTTTGCCTATTTCAGTGAATTTAGATCATATTCTTCTTAGGCACTAAACTTCTTTGCAAAGAATGTGTGGAGAGGTGGTTTAGCTCTCTGAGATGGTTGTGCTCAAATTTACACGGGGTGGCTGTCTCTCTTCTATACATTATTGTCTCCTTAGGAGATTAAAGAGCTTCTCTTGGTTGCATTCATTACTAAAACATGGATGTTCAGAGCAAGTAGCACACCATGGATTTAAATGTTCAGTTAACTTTGAATTTGTTGGAGTTATTAAAACATGGAGTTAAATTCACAGTACCTATGAATTTAAATGTTTGAGTACTCCAAGCATGTTTGGTATCAACAAATGTTTGATACAGTATGTAGTGCCATCATCTCATGATTCTGCTCATGGTTTCTTTTTTACTGCCATGAATGTATTTTGAGTAAATCAACTGAATTTTAATTCAGTTCACAATGCACACAATTTTGGTGACTCTTGCGTGCTCAAGCTTTGCATCGTGTGGACGTGTGCCAGTTCCTTCATGGATTCATGCTGGTCCTTGTGTTGCATTGCAGTAACTTTTTCCCGCCTTGCTGGAGGAGATGAAGCACATGGCAAAGCAGGAGTTCATTGCGCACTTAAGAAGGTATAGCAGTAACAAATTTCGCCTGTAGTAGTAACTCTTTCCTGCCTTTGCTGCATTTTTCTCTTCACTACAGTATACTACACCATCAGTGATGCAACGCCAACAATCACCATTTCAAAGAACTAGAGATCATTTGTACTCCTGATTGTATGCATACATGGAAGAAAACCCCAAATTGAAATTAGAATTACATGTTGATAGCAAATTGGCATTTAACTCTGGTCAAAAAAATGAGAGATCAATTTGCAAGAGCTGGATCAATTTGCATGTGTACTGTAATTTTTAATTTTTTCAGGCGTACTTCTCTTAGAGATCAATTTGTCAATTTTCAAGCCAACTTGTCGATTTATAGGTTACATTAGACAGAACTTCTCTTATAGATCAAGTCATGTTTCTCACCATCCTCCTCATCATGTAGCAGAGGAGGCGTCCTGGAGCGCGGTGGAGGCATTTTGGGCGTGGAGCATGGCCCGGAGCATGGCCTTGCGGTTCCTGGAGCCTAGGGAGGCCATGCGAGAAACCTGGGGCAGCAAGGTACTGCCTCTTGCTGCTCCTCCCCCATGTCTGTAGCTCGCCTGGAGCTCCCCCATGCCTTGAGCTCGCTAGAGCAGAGGCCTGCGGAGCGCTCCCTGGGGCAAGGCCTGGGGCGATCTGCAGGGAGGAGCAGAGGCCTGGAGCTGCGGGCAGAAGAGGTCTGGAGCTGCAGGGAGGAGCAGAGGCCTGGAGCCAGCGGCGAGATCTGGAGGCGACGACGAGAGGAAGGAGTGAATCACGAGGGAGAGGGAGGAGCGGATCGCCAACTTTTGAATTGTATAAGGATGTAATTGAAAAATGATGTTTAGTTCAAAATGTGTGTTCGTTGCGACAGATATTTCGGGAGGGAGAAAGTACTATTGACATAGATACACTTTATTTATCAAGGATTTTTGTATATCATATTATCACAGGAAAATGATCTATGTATGCACTTTTTATGGTCATGTACAGTTCAGAGCCAGTGTTATTTATCAAACACATAATTTAAATAAGGCTTGTGAAAAAAATTGCCCATAGAAACGATCACTTTGGATTGGTAGTGTCAAAAGGATGCAGAACATTTGTAACATTTCTTCCAGTGTTCATGAGACTTTCACTCTGTTGTTGCATTAGTCAAGTTTAATTTCATTACATATGTGTGCATGTATCAGTTTTCATATGTAAAGTGATATATTTAATAATTATGAGAAATTTTGTCAAATTTGGTGGGCACAAAACAGAGGCATCCGGAAGCAGGACAAACGTCATTGGTATTTTGTTGGTCATTTTTCGCGTCGCATCTCAAATGGAATGGCACTCATGGAGGCAATTGAACCAAGCTATCTATTGTATGCCTAACTATGGCTTTATAGTTGTATCGCCTCTGGTGCCAATGTTTTCTTCTTAGCCCTGAACCTGATAATCGGTTATCCTGTTACATGTTCTAAACTTGCCTTTATGTAAATGCATCATGCCGTTTGATCTTCCATCACTTGACCATATCGTTGGAACCGGCACCCTCGCGCCAGGGCGCGTTGCCGATCTAGTAAATATGATGCCTCGCAAAAATAAAGGAGATGGACCTATTGTGGTCTTGAGTGATGGTTGTTGAGTTAAGAATGTGTGTTATGTTTTCTCTCCCGTTGCAACACACGGGCTCTTTTGCTAGTATATAATAAATAAATAATACAACTAATATTTAACTTTTGTTATTGTTAAGTATGTCAATAAGTAATGAAAAATATACTAACACAGTAGTATAGTAAGTATAAAATTTTACTATAATTTTGCGTCAATCTGACAAAACCCTACCTCCATTTGCAGAGGAGGCTATCCGATCATTTCTTTATAATCAGAGACCTTGCCTACAACGAAGCATATTTAATCTTTGAATGAGATGTTCAAGCATTGGAAACTGTTGGATCGACTGTTGCCCCAGCTAAATTGTTCATGAATTTAGTCGATCTAGATCTTTATTAAATTTATATGTTATGTTAATAGTCTCTTAGCATAATTTTATAGGCCAAATGTCGATGTGGCACATCAATTAAAGAAGAGAATGGGGCTCTATGTTAGTATACTTAATAATTTCACTACAATTTTTTAGTATGATAAATCAAACATGTTTATTGGTAGATTATGTTCTCGCGAGGATGACAACATTTTTAGAAAGCATGGAAAAACCTTCCCATGATCATTTTCTGCAATGATTTACTGGGCTTTCTAAAGTACATTACCATCCTCGCGACACATAAATTGCCATAAAAACATTTGATTTTCCATGCCTAAAGGTCCGACTTTTGATTTTTGACATTACCAATAATTAATGCCCCTAAAAATTATTTATGACCCCTTCGCCTTCTGGCTGGAGTGCACATGCAATTAGGGTTTCTTGACATCCTGCTAGCGTTGCCATCAGCCTGCCTCATCTTCGGTGTTCTTGTGGCCACGGAGGCACGGTGGACCCTAGACCTTGCCAACGGGAGGATTCTTGCTTTGATTTAAGGCTTTTTCTTTAGGTCGATTAGGGTTTATGTACTGCCCCGAAAGGTGTGGTGACAACTCCTTGAGGATGTAATAACTTTCTCCCCGCCTAGCCCCCGTCCAGGCGGTGGCTCTAGCGTTGTTGGAGGGCATGTGGAGGTGTATCTCTGGTGGATCTTGTCGGGATTCGGTAGGTATTGGTTGACATGGATGCAGTCTTCGTTCATTTGTCTACAACTTGGATACTTCTGATCTACGTTTCTCTTCATTGGAGATGGGTGCGCTGGTCTTGTGAGGCCTTTGAATGATGACTTCCCGACTGTCTACTACAACAAGTTTTGCCTGAATGCGGCGAGGGAGGGGCGATGAAGGAGGCACGCCTTCGGCTCACTCCAGTGCTTGTAATCGTCGCTAGGTGGCCTACGAACTTAAATGTAATTTTTATCACTTCTATTTTTCTTTGTACCGTCATGACAAATAATTAATAGATCAGGATTTTACTGTGTAAAATAATAAGGACAACGCTAACGCCCACACGTGTGGTGTGAGCCAAAGCCGCACACACGCTCTATAACACACAGTCTATGCCACGTCACCGGATGCATGCATATGGGAATCTTTTTGGATTTTTAGTTTTTAAAATGTTTTATCTCTTAAATGAAAAATCCGATTGAATATCCGTTTTCACCATTAAATCCCCTGCGACGAGATATTTGAAACTAGATCTCATATAAATATATTTCGATGATTTTTTTGGTTAAAAGTTGCCATGTCTATTGCACATGAATTGCCATGATGTTTACACTGAAGTTGCCATGATATGTTTTAGCTATTTTCTTCTACATTTAAAAGTAAATTTTGACATATTATAAAACATGAAATTAAGAAATTAGACTTGCCATGAACCATAAACTAAAATTGCCATGATACATGCACTTAAAACTGCCATGGTTCATAAAAAAACTAATTGTTATGGTCAAAGTACTGTAATTGCCATTATCAAAAAACTAAAATTGCCATGCTCTACAAACTAAAATTGCCACATGGCAATTTTAGTTTAAACACTATGGCAACTACAGTGTAAACATCGTGGCATCTTTTGGGCAAAAAAATATTCGTTGAAACATATCAACATTGGATCTAGTTTTGAAGATCTCATCGAGACGGATTTAATGGTGAAAACAGATTTTTAATTTGATTTATTAATTAGAAGATAAAACATTTTAAGCCGTAAACCAAAAAGATTCCTGTTGATGTCATCTATTAATACATGGCAAAATAAGTGGTGATGGAGGCGTGTGGGCGATGTGCAAGTTACCACACGTGTGGGCGTTAGTTTTTCTAAATAATAATTAATGTTCTGAATCGATGTGGCTTCTTTCTCCATGTTTCTGATAATCGCCAGGTGCAAGGAATTGTCGTAGCACTTCCCAAATATGGAGGCGATAAGGATGGAGTGTTGAAACCATAAGAAGCTAAAGGTAAAATGAATATTCTGTCAGGTCCTATCTGCCACTGATACAATCCTACGTACACCGAGTGTTTGTTTTATCTAAGAAACAAGAAATAAAACTACGTTGCGAGTATAAAGTGGTAGCTTTGCGAAATAACGGAGAACTTAAACATAAAAATTAGGTGCTGCCTAAGTAATAGTACAATATAATACAAATAGCAAGTGTGAAATAGTGGTGGTATGATGTGTGATATTGGTCCCCGGGCAATCAACTAAGTTACTAAACTAATCATTATTGCAAGTTTATATGTGCGAAAGGCCTCCGCTAACATAGTACCCCTTAGAATTTTATGTACTTATGATTGAAAATATTAGCAAGCATCCTAACAACTTCATTAAGGTAAGACAAACCATGGCATTAAGATATATTGGCCCCCCTTCAATCATGTATGTATCAATTTCCATGGTCCGACAAGGTTTCAGTCACTCCTACCCCCATATGCATAGTCCTATCAACGTAAACTAACCCTATGGTATTGTCCACATGCGCTCATATGATGGGCACCAAAGGATAGTAACATAACCACAAGCAACTCAAACCAATCATGGCAATGCATCAGTTAACTCACAGGACAACAATAATCTACTCAGACACAAAGAAGATGCAAGAAATCACCATAATAATAATCCATAGCGTCCAACACCATGTTTAAGTAGGGGATACAACGGGTTGTGGGAGAGTGGACCGTTGAAAAAAGGTGAGGAAGATGATGAAGATGTAGGTTAAGACAGTGACATTGGTGAAGACGATCGCCGCGATGATGGTTCCCCTGGCTGCACTCCGGTGCCACCAGAAGGGGAGAGAGGCTCCCTCCGGCTTCTTCCTCCATGGCCTCCCCCTAGATGGGGAGAGGTTATCCCCTGTGGTCTTTGGCCACCATGGCTCCCGGAGGGGCGAGAGCCCCTCTAAGATGGGATCACCCCTCTTACTTTGGCCACCATGGCTCCCGGAGGGGCGAGAGCCCCTCTAAGATGGGATCACCCCTCTTTTTTCTATGTTTCGGTTCTATTTTCTGGCCAAACACCGTTTCTTTTATACTCGAGATCCGTAACTTCAATTGGGCTAAAATTTTGAGGGGATTACCCCAATAAAGTTCTTGCGACGAAAGAAGGGCTCCAACCGACTTAAGGAACTGCCACACTGCCTCCCAGCTCCCAAGGGGTGGGCGCGCCCCTTGGCCGTGTGGGCCCTGGGCACTGTCTTGTGTTGATTCATTCGCCCAAAAATCACATATATTCCAGAAAAATCATATTAAATTGTTGGTGTATTTTGACCTTCCTAGATATTGATTTTCTACAAAACTGAAAACATGCAGGAAACATGAACTGACTGATATAACACAAGTATAGGGGATAGCAACAGATTTTGAGGGTAGAGTATTCAGCCCAAATTTATAGATTCGACACAAGGGGAGCCAAAGAATATTTGTAAGTATTAGTGGTTGAGTTTTCAATTCAACCACACCTGGAGATTTAATATCTGCAGCAAAGTGATCAGTAGCATAGTAGTATGATACTTTTGATAGCAGTGGTAACAGTAATAGTAATGATAACAGCGGTAGCAATAATTATGTAGCAGTTGTAACAGCAGTAGCAACGGTAGTAACTTAGCAAGAACAATATGTGAAAAACTCATAGGCATTAGGTCGGTGATTTCGTTGGATGACATTTATCATATAACAGTCATAACCTAGGGCAACACAGAACTAGCCTCAGTTCATAAATATAATGTAGGCATGTATTCCGTAAATAGTCATGTGTGCTTATGGAAAAGAACTTGCATGACATCTTTTGTCCTACCCTCCCGTGGCAGCGGGGTCCACAAAGAAACTAAGGGATATTAAGGCCTCCTTTTAATAGAGAACTGGTACAAAGCATTAACACATAGTGAATACATGAACTCCTCAAATTACAGTAATCACCGGAAAGAAGCTCAATTATTATCACCTTGGGGTATATGGATCATAACACGTAATAGTACGTATAACTTGCAAGATCGGATCAAGAACATAGATATGATGGTGAAAACATAAACGGTCCAGATCTGAAATCATGTCACTCGGGCCCTAGTGACAAGCATTAAGCATAACAAAGTCATGGCAACATCAATCTCAAAACATAGTGGATACTAGGGATCAAGCCCCACCAAAACTAACTCGATTACATGACGAATCCCATCCAACCTCTCACTGTCCAGCAAGCATATGAAGGAATTACTCACTCCTGGTGGGGAGCATCATGGAATTGGTGATGAAGAACGGTTGATGATGACAAAGACCGAAGATTCCCCTCTCCGGAGCCCCGAACGTGCTCCAGATCTGGCCTCCCGATGAAGAACAGGAGGTGGCAGCGGCGGCTCCATATCGTAAAATGCGATGAAACTTCCTCTCCTATTTTTTCTCCAAAAAAAGGATTTCATAGAGTTGGAATTAGGGTCAGCGGAGCCTCGTGGCCCCCACTACCCACCAGGGTGCGCCACCCCTCTGGCGCGCCCTGGTGCCTTGTGGGCAGCTGGGCCCCCCTCTATTGGGTCTTGGTTCCAGTAATTTTTATTTATTCCAAAATAATTCCCCAAAAAGTTTCGTCCAATTCCAAGAACTTTTATTTCTGCACAAAAACAACACCATGGTAGTTCTGCTGAAAACAACATTAGTCCGGGTTAGTTTCATTCAAATCATGCAAATTAGAGTCCAAAACAAGAGCAAAAGTGTTTGGAAAAGTAGATACGATGGAGATGTATCAACTCCTCCAAGCTTAACTCATTGCTTGTCCTCAAGCAATTCAGTTGATAAACTGAAAGTGGCAAAGAAAAACTTTTACGAACTCTTTTATTCTTGTGTTTATACGTATGCTTAAATAGCACCCAAGTTTTTAGCAAAGATCATAACTAACCATGTAGATGATAACTCTTAAAGATTATATTCACTCACATCAATGGCATAATCAACTAGCGAGCAATAATGTAATATTTCAAATGCCAACACTTTGTCAAAGCAATCATGGTATAATATGACAATAGTGGTATCTCGCTAGCCCTTTCTGAGACCGCAAAACATAAATGTAGAGCACCTTCAAAGTTCAAGCAGCGACTAGACATTGTAATTCATGGTAGAAGAGATCCAGTCATGATGCATTCAACATTAACTATACACAATGCATGAGGATGACAATAGTGCTCTCAGGACTAGTGCTTGTTTGAGAAGGTGATGACTAAACATAAAAATTAAAATAACATGAAAGTAAATAGATAGGCCCTTCACAGAAGGAAGCAGAGATTTGCAGAGGTGCCACAACTCAAAGCTTAAATCAGAGATAAATAAAATTTTGGGAGGTATACCCTTCCTGTCAATGTCACGACCAAGAGTTATCAATACCTTCCATGCTAAACACATTAGCAGCGGTTCCCAAGTGGTAAAAGTAAAGTTACTCCCCTCCACCAACAAACACAAGCCATGGCTACCCGAATCCTCGGGTGTCATCCATACCAACAACAGTCTGGGGGAGTTTTGTTTAATTATTTGCACTTTTTAGTTCGGTACTAGGCGTCCCTATTACCAACCCCTCTCATGCAAGGACGAGTGAATAAACTGTAACACCCCGGATGTAATTTACCTAATATGTACTCCAACTCTTGCCGTTTCCGGCGCTAAGTTATTTATTTCCTCGGGTTCGGGTTTTTGTCTCCATGTGTTGTTGTCGTTGTCATGCATCTCATTTCATGTCATCATGTGCATTGCATTTGCATACATGTTCGTCTCATGCATCCGAGCATTTTCCCCGTTGTCCGTTTTGCATTCCGGCGCTCCTATCTCCTCCGGTGGTCATTTCTACCTTTTTTCATGTGTGTGGATTAAACATTTCCAGATTGGAACGAGACTTGCCAAGCGGCCTTGGTTTACTACCGGTAGACCGCATGTCAAGTTTCGTACCATTTGGACTTCGTTTGATGCTCCAACGGTTAACCGAGGGACCGAGAAGGCCTCGTGTGTGTTGCAGCCCAACACCCCTCCAATTTGGCCCAAAACCCACCAAAACCCTCTCCATCATCTAGAGCGTTCTATCATGATTGCGTGGCCGAAAACCACACCTCATTTGGACTCTCCTAGCTCCTCCTATGCCTATAAATAGCCCCCCTCCGAAATTCACGTTTCCTTCTTCCCCCGAAACCCTAGATCCACTCCTCCGCACGCCGGACAACGTTCGCCGGCGCCGGACGTGTCCGAACCGCCCGCCAGCGCCACATGTCACCCGCCCATTCGCCGTGCCGCCGCCCCACTTCGTCGCCGCCGCCGGCCCGGGAGGCCCAGATCGGGCCCCCGAGGCCCATATCGCCTCCCGCTGCCGCCCGGGGTCCTCTTCCCCGAGCCCGGCCACGTCGCCGGCCGCCGTCGCCCGACGCGCCCCAGCGCCGGCACGAGCTCGCCGCCACCGCAGCTCGCCGGTCTGGCCCCCGCACCGCAGCTCCTCGTCGTCCGCGCCTCGCCTCCTCATCGGCCGGCCTCGCCAACCGACCTCCCTCACCGACCGGCCTTGTCTCCCTCCTCCCCGCGGCAAGTCCTCCGGCAAGCTCCCGTTCCGGCGATCCTCGTAAAGCGCGCTGATCCGGATCTAGATCTGGGATATTTGCCTCGGTTGACTTTCTCCCGAAACCCTAGATTACTTTGCATTTTTCATCATGCTATAACTCCACATCCGTAGCTCCATTTTGTGTGTGTAGCATATCAAAATGTTCGTCTCAGAGAGTACATCATTTCATCTCATTGCATCATTTTCATTTGAGTTTTCACTTGATGCCCAAAATGCTGTTGGAAGAGTGCTATTTGAGTTAATTGTCAGATCTGCTGCACCAAATAGCTATTTGTCATTTTTGCCATGATTAATGTGTGCATGATATGCTCATGAGCTCTACATGTGTTTTGTTATATGATTTGCCATCTTTCCAGAGGTGCTATCCATGTAGTTTTGTGATATGTGTGGTGACTAGCACAAGCTTGCAAAGTGGTGCATTCGTTAATGTTGATTTCAGGGACTTAGCAATTCCACCAAGTCCTTGATCTGTTTTTATCAATATGCCATATGTTCATGTTGTTTCCTAGTGATCCGTGCCTCTTTTGAGAATGATCAGTAAGGATGATTTGTTAATCTTGTAGTGCTATATCTATCCATGTCTTTGTTTGCAATTATGGAGCACCCTAGCTTGAGTCAATCGAGTTCTACTTTTGCTATTTCGTGAATCTGGGCAGATTGTCTACTTGTTAGTGATTTTGCCGAGGATGTTGTGGTTGATCCATGCATGCTATGTTGTTGTTCTTGCCATGTCTAGCTTATACAATTGCATTATTGATGGGTGTATGCTTAGTTTGTCATGCCTTGCTCTGTAGTGAGTGCATCAAGCTCGTGAACATGCCTACTCGCTAAGATATTTGCATGCTCCAGTTTTTTTCTAAGTCTGTGATCTGATTATGTTTTTGCCATGTTCACATGCTTGCAATTTTATTTTTTGATCCCTTTTGGCTCAAGGTCACTAAGGGACTTTTGTTAAGCTCTTTGAGTAGCTCCATGCCATGCCTTACTTTGCCATGTTAAGTTCCTGTAGCATATAGTTTTCATGCTCCAAAGTGTGCTACCTGATCTGAAATTCCAGGCTTGTGTTAATTTCACTAAGTCTGAAATCTGTTTATCAATTGCACTTTTGCCATGCTTGTTTGAACCTGTTAATGGATGAATTGGCCGTAGCTCAGTGTTCATCTTTTGTTAAGCTTTATGAGTGGATCCCTGCCATGTATTTTGTTGCCATGTTCGAGTGCTGTAGCATATTTAACTTGTTGCATTTAGATGGCTACTTGCTGTTTATCGCAGACCGGTGCCATATTTGTTTTGCTTGCCATTTCCAAACCGTGCATCCGATTCCGGTGATCTTTATATCGATTTCAACCGAAATCACCTCACCTTTCCAGTGGCACACTTGGTTTTCCAAGTTGAGGCCAGGTTCTTTCATTTCTTGTCAAATCTTGCATATGCATCACATATCGCATCCCGCATAGCATACCATGTTTGCATCATGTTGTTTGAGCTTTGCACGTGGTTGATTGTGTCCTTTTTGTTTGTTTGCCTTGTTTGGGTAGAGCCGGGAGACGAGTTCGCTAACGAGGAGCCCGTTGAGTTTGCTTTCGAGGATCCAGTCAACTCTGACAACTTTGCAGGCAAGATGATCATACCCTCGAAATCACTTCTATCTTTGCTTTGCTAGATGCTCGCTCTTTTGCTATGCCTATGCTACGATGCCTACCACTTGCTTTTCATGCCTCCCAAATTGCCATGTCAAACCTCTAACCCACCACGTCCTAGCAAACCATTGATTGGCTATGTTACCGCTTTGCTCAACCCCTCTTATAGCGTTGCTAGTTGCAGGTGAAGATTGAAGATCGTTCCTTGTTGGAACATTATTTTCTTGTTGGGATATCATTATATTATCTTGTTATCTTAATGCATCTATATACTTGGTAAAGGGTGGAAGGCTCGGCCTTTTGCCTAGTGTTTTGTTCCACTCTTGCCGCCCTAGTTTCCGTCATATCGGTGTTATGTTCCCGGATTTTGCGTTCCTTACGCGGTTGGGTAATAATGGGAACCCCTTGACAGTTCGCCTTGAATAAAACTCCTCCAGCAATGCCCAACCTTGGTTTTACCATTTGCCACCTAGCCTCTTTTTCCCTTGGGTTTCCGGAGCCCGAGGGTCATCCTATTTTAAACCCCCCCGGGCCAGTGCTCCTCTGAGTGTTGGTCCACCTCGTCAGCCGCCGGTGGCCACCAGGGGCAACTCTGGGCTGGCCTACCGGAAGTTTGGACAATCTGAGTGTGCCCTGAGAACGAGATATGTGCAGCTCCTATCGGGATTTGTCGGCACATTCGGGCAGTGTTGCTGGATTTGTTTTAACTTGTCGAAGTTGTCTTGTAGAACCGGGATACCGAGTCTGATCGGAATGTCTCGGGAGAAGGTATATCCTTCGTTGACCGTGAGAGCTTGTCATGGGCTAAGTTGGGACTCCCCTGCAGGGATTTGAACTTTCGAAAGCCGTGCCCGCGGTTATGGGCAGATGGGAATTTGTTAATGTCCGGTTGTAGATAACTTGAACCTTAACTTAATTAAAATGAATCAACTGTGTGTGTTACCGTGATGGTCTCTTCTCGGCGGAGTCCGGGAAGTGAACACGGTGTTGGAGTAATGTTTGCCGTAGGTTGTTCTCTAGTTCTTCGTTCGCGCTTTGCCTTCTCTTCTCGCTCTCTTTTGCGAACAGGTTAGCCACCATATATGCTAGTCGCTTGCTGCAGCTCCACATATTACCTTGCCTTACCTATAAGCTTAAATAGTCTTGATCGCGAGGGTGCGAGATTGCTGAGTCCCCGTGGCTCACAGATTACTTCCAAACCAGATGCAGGGCCTGATGACTCCGTTCCAGATGATGCGCTTGAGCTCAAGTGGGAGTTCGACGAAGACTCACGCTGTTACTATGTGTCTTTCCCTGATGATCAGTAGTGGTGCCCAGTTGGGGCGATCGGGACCGTGTGGCTTGTTGGGTTGATCTTTTATTTTGGTACCGTAGTCGGACCATGAGTGATTGGATGATGTAATGCTATTTATGTACTTTTTGTGATGTGGCGAGTGTAAGCCAACTATGTACTTTTCCCCTTATTATGTATTACATGGGATGTTGTGAATATTACCTTACTTGCGACATTGCTTTCAATGCGGTTATGCCTCTAAGTCGTGCTTCGACACGTAGGAGATATAGCCGCATCGAGGGCGTTACAAGTTGGTAATCAGAGCCTTCCCCGACCTTAGGAGCCCCCAATGCTTGATCGTTTTTAGCAGCCGTTGTTGAGTCTAGAAAAATGTTTTGAGTCATTTAGGAATTATATATCGGAGAGTTTAGGAATTCTTTTTACTCCCCAGTCCCTTCATCGCTCTGGTAAGGCATCCTGATGTAGAGTTTTGACTATTCTCTTCTCAAATTTCACTAAAAAAAATTTAGGATCACGCGGGTATCTTGGAATCGTTCCGATGGATTTGTGACGAGAACATTGTTCTTGGTGCCTCCTGTCATTTAGGGGTTGTGGCAGTGTCCCGGGGAGTTGAGCTCCGAGGTGTTGTCGTCACAATTTTATCGTTGCAGTTCTGGAATACCTGAGTTTAGTTCGCCGACATCGAAAATCTCTTTTATGCAGTTGTTGGTGAGATAACCTCGACGCCACCCAGTACTAGGGCGGGAGTTCGGGAGTATTGCCATAACTTGTATAACGGATGCTTTTCGAAGGTTGAGGTAGACGATTTCCGAAGTTTTTCTCGGTTATGTGTTGAAAGATGGATACAGCTGGATGTAGGATTTGCTAGATTTGGGTGAGATATTATGCTTCCCCTGTATCCCCAACACCTGATTGCATAACCGGAAAGGTTCGGGAGTTTCATAGGTGGGAATTCTTGTAGCTCTAGTTCTTCTTCCACGGATATTTGGTTTGAGATTGGGTGATCTTTACCGAGTATTCGTTCTTGTTCCGTACCTTGTTGATTTTATTCCTCTACCTAAATTCTAAGTGGCTTCTCAATTTATGGATATGTGACCATTTCAATTGGAATGCATTCGTTCATTTTGTTCGGATGTGAAGACTATATGTTGCAATTTCACCCGTTGGATTCAGCTTCAATATTTGTCTATCAATGTGCTAATGGATGTCAACCTCTTCAGGATGGCTCCTCCAACGCGCACGACTCCGAATCCTGATCCGCCACCACCACCCCTCCTCCGGAGGCATGGCAAGCTGTGATGGCCGCTACCAATGCAAACACGCAGTTGATCATGCAAATTCTTCAAGAGCGCAACCAAGCGAACCAAGGCAACCAAGGCAACCAGGCAACAATCAGAATCACTTTGCTACACTCAACCAGTTCCTTGCTAACCAGCCAAAGACCTTCAGCAATTGTGTTGAGGCAACTGATGCTGACGATTGGCTCGTGGACTTGTGCAAGCATTTCGAGTGCAGTAACGTCAGGCCTGAGGACTTTGTCAAGTTCGCTTCCTTCCAACTCAAAGACCAAGCTGCAGAATGGTTTCAGCAGTACAAAGATTCCAGAGGAGGCCGTGTGATTACCTGGGATGAATTCCGTCAAGACTTCAAAGCTCATCATATTCCTCAGAGCGTGGTTGAAAGCAAGCGTGAGGAATTCCGCAACCTGAAGCAAGGCTCTATGTCTGTCTATGACTACAACAAGTTGTTTCAGAAGCTTGCCCGCTTTGCTAAGCAGGACGTCCCTGACGAGAAGAGCATGATATACCAGTTCAGGGGTGGTCTCAGAGAAGAAATCCAGCTAGCTCTTGTTCTCTTTGAGCCCTTGAGGTACGATGAGTTCTACAACATGGCATTGAAGGAAGAGGCTGCTCAACTGAAGTGTGATGCCTCCAAGAAGCGAGTCAGAGATGCTACTCCTTCTTCCTCTACTCAAGTGGCCAAGCAGCAGAAGTATTGGCTTCCTCCTCCTCCGTTCCGCCAGCCTTATCAACAGAAGAGCAAAGGTGGCAGTGGATCTTCCCACCCACCCAACCCTGGCTTTCAGAACAAGACTTCGTCTCAAGCTCCAAGATCGAGTGCTCCGTATCACCGTCCACTTTCAGAGGTCACGTGCAACAAGTGCCAACAGAAGGGTCACTATGCCAACAAGTGTTTCAATCAGAGGCGTCTCCCTCCTCCTCCTCCTGTGAGATCGGCAAGTACAGCTGTGGTCAAGCATAACCCCAAGCACGCCAAGGTCAACTTGATGAATGCAGCTCAGGCAGAGGACTCGTCAGATGTCATCATGGGTAACCTTCCTGTTAACGATGTTCCTGCAAAAGTACTTTTTAACACTGGTACATCGCATTGTTTCATCTCGAAACCTTTTGCATCTAAGCATGAGTTGTCTTCCCAAGTTTTGCATATACCATTAGTAGTTGTCTCTCCGGGTAAATGTTTGCTCGCTAACCACGAGATTCCGGATATTTCTATCATGATGGGTGATTTCAAGTTTCTGGCTTCTCCAACGGTTCTTGGTGACTCGGATATTGATCTTATTCTCAGAATGGATTGGCTTTCTAAGCACAAGGCTCAGCTTGATTGTGCAGCCTGGCAGATTCAATTGACTCATTCGTCTGAGGATGTAATTGTCTTTGCCGCTCGGGATAATACCATCCGCCTGTTTTCTCTCAATGAGAAGGGTGAACTGGATGCCATCTCGCAAATTCCAGTCGTTTGCGAATATCAAGACGTCTTTCCAGAAGAGCTTCCAGGAATGCCTCCGCACCGGCCAGTTGAATTCGTCATCGATCTCGAGCCTGGCACGGAACCGGTTTGCAAGCGTCCTTACAAGCTCGGACCTGAAGAGTTGAAGGAGCTGAAGAAGCAACTCAATATTCAAGAGCGAATGGGTCTCATCCGACCTAGTTCTTCTCTGTGGGGTTGTGGAGTACTCTTTGTGAAGAAGAAGGATGGAACGGACCGACTTTGTGTTGATTACCATCCATTGAACAAGAAGACTATCAAGAACAAGTACCCACTTCCCAACATCAACGAGCTGTTTGAACAACTCAAAGGTGCCCAAGTATTCTCCAAGCTTGATCTCCGTATGGGTTATCACCAGATTCGAATCCGTGAGCAAGATATTCCCAAGACGGCTTTCAGAACAAGCTATGGTTCATATGAATACACTGTCATGTCTTTTGGCCTCGTCAACGCTCCTCCGACTTTCTCTCGCATGATGAACTTCATCTTCAACGCCTACACAAATGACTTCGTTTTGGTCTATCTCGACGACATTCTGGTCTTTTCGAAGAACAAGGAAGATCATGCCAAGCACTTGCGTTTGGTGCTCGATAAGCTCAGGGAACATCAGTTCTACGCCAAGTTCTCAAAGTGCGAGTTTTGGCTCGATGAGGTTCTTTATCTTGGGCATATCATCTCTGCCAAGGGCATTGCGGTGAATCCTGAGAAGGTGTCTGCAATTGTGAATTGGGAACCACCTCAGAACGTGAAGCAACTCCGTAGCTTCCTCGGTCTCGCAAGCTACTGTCGAAGGTTCGTTGAGAACTTTTCAAAGATCGCGAAGCCTCTTTCAAACCTTCTCCAGAAGCACGTCAAGTACGTTTGGTCTCCGGAATGTGACATCGCTTTCAACACTTTGAAAGAGAAATTGGTCACTGCTCCAGTTCTGACTCCTCCTGATGAATCCAAACCGTTCGAGGTCTTCTGCGATGCCTCTCTTCAAGGTCTTGGTGCAGTGTTGATGCAAGAGAAGAAAGTTGTGGCTTATACCTCTCGCCAGTTGAAGCCCAACGAGAAGAACTACCCCACTCATGACCTCGAGTTGGCGGCAGTTGTGCATGCTCTTTTGACTTGGAGACATCTCTTATTGGGAAGAAAAGTGGACATCTTCACTGACCACAAGAGTCTCAAGTACATCTTCACTCAGCCTAATCTCAACCTCAGGCAGACTCGTTGGGTCGAAATGATTCAAGAGTATAATCTGAGTATCGAGTATACTCCAGGCAAGGCCAATGTGATTGCTGACGCTTTGAGCAGGAAGGCGTACTGCAACAGCCTGACTCTCAAGCCTTACCAACCCGAGCTTTGTGAAGCTTTCCGCAAAATCAATCTGCAAGTTGTTCCTCAAGGTTTCCTCGCCAACCTTCAAGTCTCTCCTACCTTGGAAGACCAGATTCGCGAGGCTCAACTTCTTGATGCTATGGTGAAGAAGGTGAAGATTGGGATTGCCAAGAGTCAACCCAAGTACAAGTGCTACCGCCTTGATGACAAGGATACTCTCTTCTTCGAGGATCGTATTGTTGTGCCCAAAGGTGACCTTCATAAAGTGATCATGAACGAGGCTCACAATTCACTCCTCTCCATCCACCCTGGGAGTACGAAGATGTATCAGGACCTCAAGCAGGCTTATTGGTGGACTCGAATGAAGCGAGAGATGCTCAGTTCGTGAATGAGTGTGATGTCTGCAGAAGAGTGAAGGCAGAACACCAAAGGCCAGCTGGTCTCCTCCAACCTCTTGCCATTCCAGAATGGAAGTTTGACCACATTGAGATGGACTTCGTGACTGGGTTTCCAAAGTCCAAGCGTGGCAATGATGCTATATTCGTTGTCATCGACAAACTCACTAAAGTGGCTCACTTTCTGCCTATCAAAGAGTCTATCACTGCAGCTCAATTGGCGGAGCTGTATACCTCTCGGATTGTCTCGCTGCACGGTATTCCACAGGTGATCTCTTCAGACCGTGGCAGCATCTTTACCTCCAAGTTTTGGGATTCTTTTCAGAAGGCCATGGGCACCAACATCCGCTTCTGCACAGCTTTCCATCCTCAAACTAGCGGTCAAGTCGAGCGTGTCAATCAGATTCTTGAAGATATGCTCAGGGCTTGTGTGATCTCCTTTGGCATGAAGTGGGAAGATTGTCTTCCATATGCCGAATTCTCCTACAACAACAGTTTTCAAGCAAGTTCGGGCAAGGCCCCATTCGAAATTCTGTATGGCAGGAAGTGCCGTACTCCTCTCAACTGGTCTGAAACCGGTGAACGTCAACTTCTTGGAAATGACTTAATCACAGAGGCAGAGGAAATGTGCAAAGTCATTCGAGATAACCTCAAAGCAGCGCAATCGCGCCAGAAGAGCTACTATGATAGTAAGCACCGTGATTTGGCTTTCGAGATCGGAGATCATGTTTACCTCCGCGTCTCTCCAATGAAAGGTACTCGTCGCTTCGGTATCAAAGGGAAGCTTGCCCCTAGATACGTGGGTCCTTTCAAGATCGTCAGCAAGAGAGGCGATCTCGCCTATCAACTCGAGCTTCCTTCAAACTTTGCAAATGTGCACGACGTGTTCCATGTCTCTCAGCTCCGCAAGTGCTTCAAGACTCCTGACCGCACCGTCAACTTCGAAGACATTGATCTCCAAGAAGATCTCTATTATCGTGAGCACCCCGTTGCTATTCTTGAAGAGACTGAACGCAAGACTCGCAATAAGTCAATCAAATTCCTCAAAGTCAAGTGGTCACACCATTCCGACCGTGAAGCCACCTGGGAACGCGAGGATCACCTCCGTTCTGAGTACCCGGCGTTCTTCCAGTCCTAGATCTCGGGACGAGATCCTTTCGTAGTGGTGGAGTGTTGTAACACCCCGGATGTAATTTACCTAATATGTACTCCAACTCTTGCAGTTTCCGGTACTAAGTTATTTTATTTCCTCGGGTTTGGGTTTTTGTCTCCGTGTGTTGTTGTCGTTGTCATGCATCTCATTTCATGTCATCATGTGCATTGCATTTGCATACGTGTTCGTCTCATGCATCCGAGCATTTTCCCTATTGTTCGTTTTGCATTCCGGCGCTCCTATGTCCTCCGGTGGTCATTTCTACCTTCTTTTCGTGTGTGTGGATTAAACATTTCCGGATTGGACCAAGACTTGCCAAGCGGCCTTGGTTTACTACCGGTAGACCGCCTGTCAAGTTCATACCATTTGGACTTCGTTTGATGCTCCAACGGTTAACCGAGGGACCGAGAAGGCCTCGTGTGTGTTGCAGCCCAACACCCATCCAATTTGGCCCAAAACCCACCAAAACCCTCTCCATCATCTAGAGCGTTCGATCACGATCGTGTGGCCGAAAACCGCACCTCATTTGAACTCTCTTAGCTCCTCCTATGCCTATAAATAGCCCCCCTCCGAAATTCACGTTTCCTTCTTCCCCCGAAACCCTAGATCCACTCCTCCGCGCGTCGGACATACGTCCGCCGGCGCCGAACGTGTCCGACCCGCCCGCCAGCGCCACATGTCAGCTGCCCATTCGCCGCGCCGCCGCCCCACTTCGTCGGCGCCGTCGGCCCGGGAGGCCTAGATCGGGCCTCCGAGGCCCATATCGTCTCCCGCCGCCGCCCAGGGTCCTCTTCCCCGAAGCCCGGCCACGTCGCCGGCCGCCGCCGCCCGATGCGCCCCCCGCGCCAGCGCGGAGCTTCGCCGCCACTGCAGCTCCGCCGGTCCCGGCCCCCGCACCGCGGCTACCTCGTCGTCCTCAACTCGCCTCCTCGTCGGCCGGCCTCGCCAACCGACCTCCCTCACCGGTCGGCCTCGTCTCCCTCCTCCCCGCGGCAAGTCCTTCGGCGAGCTCCCGTTCCGGCGATCTCGTAAAGCGCGCCGATCCGGATCTAGATCTGGGATATTTGCCTCGGTTTGACTTTCTCCCGAAACCTAGATTAATTTGCATTTTTCATCATGCTATAACTCTGCATCCGTAGCTCCGTTTTGCGTGTGTAGCATATCAAAATGTTCGTCTCAGGGAGTACATCATTTCATCTTATTGCATCATTTTCATTTGATTTCATCTTAATGCCCGAATGCTGTTGGAGAGTGCTATTTGAGTTAATTGTCAGATCTGCTGCACCAAATAGCTATTTGTCATTTTTGTCATGATTAATGTTGTGCATGAATATGCTCATGAGCTCTACATGTGTTTGTTATATGCTTTGCCATCTTTCAGAGGTGCTATCCATGTATTTTTGTGATATGTGTGGTGACTAGCACAAGCTTGCAAAGTGGTGCATTCGTTAATGCTGATTTCAGGGACTTAGAATTTCACTAAGTCCTTGATCTGTTTTATCAATATGCCATATGTTCATGTTGTTTCCTAGTGATCCGTGCCTCTTTTGAGGATGATCAGTAAGGATGATTTGTTAATCTTGTAGTGCTCTATCCATCCATGTCTTTGTTTGCAATTATGGAGCACCCTAGCTTGAGTCAATCGAGCTCTACTTTTGCTATTTCGTGAATCTGGGCAGATTGTCTACTTGTTAGCGATTTTGCCGAGGATGTTGTTGTTGATCCGTGCATGCTATGTTGTTGTTCTTGCCATGTCTAGCTTATATAATGTGTATTCTTGATGGGTGTATGCTTAGATTGTCATGCCTTGCTCTGTAGTGAGTGCATCGAGCTCGTGAACATGCCTACTCGTTAAGATATTTGCATGCTCCAGTTTTTCTCTAAGTCTGAGATCTGATTATGTTTTTGCCATGTTCACATGCTTGCAATTGTATTTTCTGATCCCTTTTGGCTCAAGGTCACTAAGGGACTTTTGTTAAGCTCTTTGAGTAGCTCCATGCCATGCCTTGCTTTGCCATGTTAAGTTCCTGTAGCATATAGTTTTCATGCTCCAAAGTGTGCTACCTGATCTGAAATTCCAGGCTTGTGTTAATTTCACTAAGTCTGAAACCTGTTTACCAATTGCACTTTTGCCATGCTTGTTTGAACCTGTTAATGGATGAATTGGCCGTAGCTCAGTGTTCATCTTTTGTCAAGCATTATGAGTGGATCCCTGCCATGTATTTTGTTGCCATGTTTGAGTGCTGTAGCATATTTATCTTGTTGCATTTAGATGGCTACTTGCTGTTTATCGCAGACCGGTGCCATATTTGTTTTGCTTGCCATTTCCAAACCGTGCATCCGATTCCGGTGTTCTTTATATCGATTTCAACCGAAATCACCTCACCTTTCGAGTGGCACTCTTGGATTTCCAAGTTGAGGCCAGGATCATTTATTCCTTTTCAAATCTTGCATATGCATCACATACCGCATCCCGCATAGCATACCATGTTTGCATCATGTTGTTTGAGCTTTGCACGTGGTTGATTGTGTTCCTCTTGCTTGTTTGTATTGTTTGGGTAGAGCCGGGAGACGAGTTCGCTAACGAGGAGCCCGTTGAGTTTGCTTTCGAGGATCCAGTCAACTCTGACAACTTTGCAGGCAAGATGATCATACCCTCGAAATCACTTCTATCTTTGCTTTGCTAGATGCTCGCTCTTTTGCTATGCCTATGCTACGATGCCTACCACTTGCTTATCATGCCTCCCAAATTGCCATGTCAAACCTCTAACCCACCATGTCCTAGCAAACCGTTGATTGGCTATGTTACCGCTTTGCTCAGCCCCTCTTATAGCGTTGCTAGTTGCAGGTGAAGATTGGAGATCGTTCCTTGTTGGAACATTATTTTCTTGTTGGGATATCATTATATTATCTTGTTATCTTAATGCATCTATATACTTGGTAAAGGGTGGAAGGCTCGGCCTTTTGCCTAGTGTTTTGTTCCACTCTTGCCGCCCTAGTTTCCGTCATATCGGTGTTATGTTCCCGGATTTTGCGTTCCTTACGCGGTTGGGTAATAATGGGAACCCCTTGACAGTTCGCCTTGAATAAAACTCCTCCAGCAATGCCCAACCTTGGTTTTACCATTTGCCACCTAGCCTCTTTTTCCCTTGGGTTTCCGGAGCCCGAGGGTCATCTTATTTAAACCCCCCCCGGGCCAGTGCTCCTCTGAGTGTTGGTCCACCTCGTCAGCCGCCGGTGGCCACCAGGGGCAACTCTGGGCTGGCCTACCGGAAGTTTGGACAATCTGAGTGTGCCCTGAGAACGAGATATGTGCAGCTCCTATCGGGATTTGTCGGCACATTCGGGCGGTGTTGCTGGATTTGTTTTAACTTGTCGAAGTTGTCTTGTAGAACCGGGATACCGAGTCTGATCGGAATGTCTCGGGAGAAGGTATATCCTTCGTTGAGCGTGAGAGCTTGTCATGGGCTAAGTTGGGACTCCCCTGCAGGGATTTGAACTTTCGAAAGCCGTGCCCGCGGTTATGGGCAGATGGGAATTTGTTAATGTCCGGTTGTAGATAACTTGAACCTTAACTTAATTAAAATGAATTAACTATGTGTGTTACCGTGATGGTCTCTTCTCGGCAGAGTCCGGGAAGTGAACACGGTATTGGAGTAATGTTTGCCGTAGGTTGTTCTCTAGTTCTTCGTTCGTGCTTTGCCTTCTCTTATCGCTCTCTTTTGCGAACAGGTTAGCCACCATATATGCTAGTCGCTTGCTGCAGCTCCACATATTACCTTATCTTACCTATAAGCTTAGATAGTCTTGATCGCGAGGGTGCGAGATTGCTGAGTCCCCGTGGCTCACAGATTACTTCCAAACCAGATGCAGGGCCTGATGACTCTGTTCCAGATGATGCGCTTGAGCTCAAGTGGGAGTTCGACGAAGACTCACGCCGTTACTATGTGTCTTTCCCTGATGATCAGTAGTGGTGCCCAGTTGGGGCGATCGGGACTGTGTGGCTTGTTGGGTTGATCTTTTATTTTGGTACCGTAGTCGGACCATGAGTGATTGGATGATGTAATGCTATTTATGTACTTTGTGTGACGTGGCGAGTGTAAGCCAACTATGTACTTTTCCCCTTATTATGTATTACATGAGATGTTGTGAAGATTACCTTACTTGCGACATTGCTTTCAATGCGGTTATGCCTCTAAGTCGTGCTTCGACACGTAGGAGATATAGCCGCATCGAGGGCGTTACATAAACACCCATCATGAGAATAACCCACTTAGCATGGAAGATACTGGCCACCCCCTGTCGCTCCATGAACGGTCCGAGCACACAAAACAGATGTTCATTTGAATAGTTAGAGGTGGCACATGCAAATTTACTTGGAGTGGTAGGGTAATATAGCATATAGGTAGATATAGTGGACTCATTTGGAATAACTTTGGTTTAAGGATTTTGATGCACAAGTAGTATTCCCGCTTAGTACAGGTGGAGGCTAGAAAATAGGTTGAGAAACGACCAGCTAGAGAGCGAAAACGGTCAAGATCATGCATTATGAATAATTAACATTGAGTATTAGCATGAGTAGGTTATAAACACCATGAACATGAATATCGCGGAGGCTATGTTTGTTTTGAATCTACATGTATGAACATGTGCCAAGTCAAGCCACTCGAAACATTCAGGGGAGGATACCATATCATCATACTACATCACAACCATTTTAATGCATGTTGACATCTAAAATAAATCATTGTTCGCTCCTAGCTACTTAAGCATGGCATGAGCAACTATAAACTCTAATTGTCACCATAAACATGTTCAATCTGAAGGAAATATGCCCTAGAGGCAATAATAAAGTTGTTATTTATATTTCCTTATATCATGATAAATGTTTATTATTCATGCTAGAATTGTATTAACCGGAAACTTAGTACATGTGTGAATACATAGACAAACAAAGTGTCCCTAGGATGCCTCTACTTGACTTGCTCGTTAATCAAATATGGTTAAGTTTCCTAGCCATGGACATGTGTTGCCATTTGATGAACGGGATCACATCATTAGAGAATGATGTGATGGACTAGACCCATCCGTTAGCTTAGCACTATGATCGTTTAGTTTATTGCTATTACTTTCTTCATGACTTATACATGTTCCTATGGCTATGAGATTATGCAACTCCCAAATATCGGAGGAACACTTAGTGTGCTATCAAACATCAGAATGTAACTGGGTGATTATAAAGATGCTCTACAGGTGTCTCCGATGGTGTTTGTTGAGTTGGCATAGATCGAGATTAGGATTTGTCACTCCGATTGTCGGAGAGGTATCTTTGGGCCCTCTGGATGATGCACATCACTATAAGCCTTGCAAGCAATGTGACTAATGAGTTAGTTTTGGGATAATGCAATACAAAACAAGTAAAGAGACTTGTTGGTGACGAGATCGAACTACGTATGATGATACCGACGATCGAATCTCGGGCAAGTAACATACCGATGACAAAGGGAACAACGTATGTTGTTGTGCGGTTTGACCGATAAAGATCTTCGTAGAATTTGTAGTAACAAATATGAGCATCCGGGTTGGTTATTGACCAGAGATGTGTCTCGGCCATGTCTACATAGTTCTCAAACCCGTAGGGTCCGCACGCTTAACGTTCGATGACGATATGTATTATGAGTTATGTGATTTGATGTACCAAAGGTTGTTCGGAGTCCCGGATGAGATCACGGACATGACGAGGAGTCTCGAAATGGTTGAGACATAAGGATTCATTTATTGGAAGGCTACATTCGGACTCCGGAATGGTTCGGGTCGTTTCAGATAAGTTTCGGAGTACTGGGGGTTACCGGACCCCTCCCTCCCCCCGGGAAGTTATTGGGCCTCATGGGCCTAGTGGTGGAAGAGAGGAGGCAGGCCAAGGTGTGGCGCGTGCCCCCCTAGCCCAAACCGTATTGGACTAGGGCTAGGGGAGCCGCTCCCCTTTCCTTCTCTTCTTCCTGTCCTTCCTTCTTCTCCTACTAGGACTAGGAAAGTGGGAAACCTACTCCTACTAGGAGTAGGATTCCCCCCCTTGGGCGCGCCCCTTGTGGCCGTCCCTCCTCCTCCTCCCCTCCTTTATATACGGGGGAGGGGGGCACCCCATAGACACACAAGTTTATCTTTAGCCGTGTGCGGTGCCCCCTACACAGTTTTACACCTCGGTCATATTGTCGTAGTGCTTAGGCGAAGCCCTGCATCGGTAACTTCATCACCACTGTCAGCACACCGTCGTGCTGACGGAACTCACCCTCGGCCTTAGCTATTTCAAGAGTACGAGGGACGTCATCGAGCTGAACATGTGCAGATCGCGGAGGTGCCGTGCGTTCGGTACTTGATCGGTTGGATCACGAAGACGTTCGACTACATCAACCGCGTTACTAAATGCTTCCGCTTTCGGTCTACGAGGGTACGTAGACACACTCTCCCCTCTCATTGCGATGCATCTCCTAGATAGATCTTGCGTGATCGTAGGTAATTTTTTTGAAATATTGCATTCCCCAACTATGCCATCCGAGCCAGGTCTATGCGTAGATGTTATATGCACGAGTAGAACACAAAGAGTTGTGGGTGATAATAGTCATATTGCTTACCAGCATGTCATACTTTGATTCGGCGATATTGTTGGATGAAGCGGCCCAGACCGACATTACATGAGCGCCTTCATGAGACTGGTTCTACCGACGTGCTATGCACACAGGTGGCTAGTGGGTGTCGGTTTCTCCAACTTTAGTTGAATCGAGTGTGACTATGCCGAGTCCTTGTTGAAGATCAAAACGGCACACTTGACGAAAAATCATTGTGGTTTTTGATGCGTAGGTAATAATGGTTCTTGCTAAGCCCGTAGCAGCCACGTAAAACTTGCAACAACAAAGTAGAGGACGTCTAACTTGTTTTTGCACGGTATGCTGTGATGTGATATGGTCAAGGCATGATTATATAAATTGTTGTATGAGATGATCATGCTTTGTAACAAAGTTATCAGCAACTGGCAGGAGCCATATGTTTGTCGCTTTATTGTATGAAATGCAATCGCCATGTAATTGCTTTACTTTATCACTCTTCGGTAGCGATAGTCGTGGAAGCAATAGTTGGCGAGACGACAACGATGCTATGATGGAGATCAAGGTGTCAAGCCGGTGACGATGGTGATCATGACGGTGCCTTGGTGATGGAGATCAAAAGCACAAAATGATGATGGCCATATCATATCACTTATATTGATTGCATGTGATGTTTATCTTTTATACATCTTATTTTGCTTAGTACGAGGGTATCATTATAAGACGATCTCTCACTAAATTTCAAGGTATAAGTGTTCTCCCTAAGTATGCACCATTGTGATAGTTCATCGTGCCGAGACACCACGTGATGATCGGGTGTGATAAGCTCTACATTCACATACAACGGGTGCAAGACAGTTTTGCACATGCGGAATACTCGGGTTAAACTTGACGAGCCTAGCATATGCAGATATGACCTCGGAACACTGAGACCGAAAGGTCGAACATGAATCATGTAGTACATATGATCAACATAGTGATGTTCACCATTGAAAACTACTTCATCTCACGTGATGGTCGGACATGGTTTAGTTGATATGGATCACGTGATCATTTAGATGATTAGAGGGATGTCTATCTAAGTGGGAGTTCTTAAGTAATATGATTAATTAAACTTTAATTTATCATGAACTTAGTCCTGATATTGTTTGCAAATTATGTTGTAGATCAATAGCTCGCGTTATAGATCCCCATTTATTTTTTGATATGTTCCTAGAGAAAATAAGTTGAAAGATGATAGTAGTAATGATGCAGACTGGATCCGTGATATGAGGATTATCCTCATTGCTGCACAGAAGAATTATGTCCTTAATGCACCGCTAGGTGACCGACCTTTTGCAGGAGCAGATGCAGACATTATGAACGTTTGGCAAGCTCGGTATGATGAGTACTTGATAATTTAGTGCACCATGCTTTACGGCTTAGAACCGAGACTTCAAAAATATTTTGAACGACATGGAGCATATGAGATGTTCCAAGAGATGAAATTGGTATTTCAGTCTCATGCTCGTGTTGAGAGGTATGAGACCTCTGACAAGTACTTTGCCTACAAGATGGAGGAGAATGGCTCAACCAGTGAGCATGTGCTCAGAATGTCTGAGCACTACAATTGCTTGAATCAAGTGGGAGTTAATCTTCCAGATAAGATAGTGATTGATAGAGTTCTCTAGTCACCATCACCAAGTTACTGGAACTTCGTGATGAACTATAATATGCAAGGGATGACGAAAACGATTCCCGAGCTCTTCGTGATGCTAAAATCGGCGAAGGTAGAAATCAAGAAAGAGCATCAAGTGTTGATGGTTGATAAGACCACTAGTTTCAAGTAAAATGGCAAGGGAAAGAAAGGGCACTTCAAGAAGAATGTAAAGCAAGTTGCCACTCCCGTGAAGAAGCCCAAATCTAGACCTAAGCCTGAAACTGAGTGCTTCTACTACAAAGGGAATGGTCACTGGAAGTGAAACTACCCCAAATACTTGGCGGATAAGAAGGATGGCAAAGTGAACAAATGTATATTTGATATAAATGTTATTGATGTGTACTTTACTAGTGTTCATAGTAACCCCAGGGTATTTGATACCAGTTCAATTGCTAAGATTAGTAACTCGAAACAAGAGTTGCAAAATGAACAGAGACTAGTTAAGGGCAAGGTGACGATGTGTGTTGGATATGATTCCAAGGTTGATAAGATCACCATCACACACTCCTTTTTCCTTTGGGATTAGTGTTGAACCTAAAATAAATGTTATTTGGTGTTTGTGTTGAGCATGAATATGATTGGATCATGTTTATTGCAATACGGTTATTCATTTAAGCCAAAGAATAATTGTTGTTCTATTTACATGAATAAAACCTTCTACGGTCATACACTTAATATAAATGGTTTATTAAATCTCGATCGTAGTGATACACATATTCATAATATTGATGCCAAAAGATGCAAAGTTGATAATGATAGTGCAACATACCTGTGGCACGGCCGTTTAGGTCATATTGGTGTAAAGCGCATGAAGAAACTCCATGCAGATGGACTTTTGGAATCACTTGATTATGAATCATTTGATGCTTGCAAACCATGCCTCATGGGCAAGATGACTAAGACTCCATTCTCCGGAACAATGGAGCGAGCCACTGACTTATTGGAAATAATACATACCGATGTATGCGGTCCGATGAGTGTTGAGGCTCGCGACGGGTATCGTTATTTTCTGACCTTCACACATGATTTGAGCAGATATGAGTATATCTACATAATGAAACACAAGTCTGAAATGTTTGAAAAGTTCAAAGAATTTTAGAGTGAACTGGAGAATCATCATAACAAGAAAATAAAGTTTCTACAATCTGGTCGCGGAGACGAAATATTTGAGTTACGAGTTTGGCCTTCAGTTGAAACAATGTCAAATAGTTTCGCACCTCACGCCACTTGGAACACCACGGCGTAATGGTGTGTCTGAATGTTGTAACCATACTTTATTAGATATGGTGCGATCTATGATGTCTCTTACCGATTTACCACTATCGTTTTGGGGTTATGCATTAGAGACAGATGCATTCACGTTAAATAGGGCACCGTCTAAAAATCCGTTGAGATGACACCGTATGAACTATGGTATAGCAAGAAACCTAAGCTGTCATTTCTTAAAGTTTGGGGTTGCGATGCTTATGTGAAAAAGTTTCAGCCTGATAAGCTCAAACCCAAATTGGAGAAGTGCGTCTTCATACGATACCCAAAAGAAACTATTGGGTACAGCTTCTATCACAGATCTGAAGGCAAGATCTTTGTTGCTAAGAGTGTATCCTTTCTAGAGAAGGAGTTTCTCTCGAAAAAAGTGAGTGGGAGGAAAGTAGAACTTGATGAGGTAATTGTACCTTCTACCGAATTGGAAAGTAGTTCATCACAGAAATCATTTCCAGTGATTCCTACACCAATTAGTGAGGAAGTTAATGATGATGATCATGAAACTTCAGATCAAGTTACTACTGAACCTCGTAGGTCCACCAGATTACGTTCCACACCAGAGTGGTACGGTAATCCTGTTCTAGAAGTGATGTTACTATTCCATGACGAACCTACGAACTATGAGGAAGTGATGATTGCTACCTCTTGAGCACTGCGTTGGTTTTCCCTTGAAGAGGAAAGGGTGATGCAGCAAAGTAGCGTAAGTATTTCCCTCAATTTTTGAGAACCAATGTATCAATCCAGTAGGAGGCCACACGCAAGTCCCTTGTACCTACACAAACAAATAAGAACCTCTCAACCAATGCGATAAAGGGGTTGTCAATCCATTCACAGTCACTTACGAGAGTGAGATCTGATAGAGATAATAATGATAAGATAAAATATTTTTTGGTATTTTTATGATATAGATTGAAAGTAAAGATTGCAAAATAAAATAGATTGGAAACTTATATGATGGAGAATAGACCCGGGGGCATAGGTTTCACTAGTGGCTTCTCTCAAGATAGCATAAGTATTACGGTGGATGAACGAATTACTGTCGAGCAATTGATAGAAAAGCGAATAATTATGAGAATATATAGGCATGATCATGTATATAGGCATCACGTCTGTGACAAGTAGACCGACTCCTGCCTGCATCTACTACTATTACTCCACACATCGGCTGCTATCTAGCATGCATCTAGAGTATTAAGTTCATAAGAACAGAGTAACACCATAGGTAAGATGACATGATGTAGAGGGATAAACTCAAGCAATATGATATAAACCCCATCTTTTTATCCTCGATGGAAACAATACAATATGTGTCGTTTCCCTTTCTATCACTGGGATCGAGCACCGCAAGATTAAACCCAAAGCTGAGCACTTCTCCCATTGCAAGAAAGATCAATCTAGTAGGACAAACCAAGCTGATAATTCGAAGAGACTTGCAAAGATAACCAATCATGCGTAAAAGATTTCAGAGAAGAATCAAATATTGTTCATAGATAGACTTGATCATAAACCCACAATTCATTGGATCTTGATAAACACACCACAAAAAAGAGTTACATCAAATAGATCTCCAAGAAGATCGAGGAGAACTTCATATTGAGATCCAAAGAGAGACAATAAGCCATCTAGCTACTAGCTATGGACCTGAAGGTCTGAAGTAAACTACTCACACATCATCGGAGGGGCCATGGAGTTGATGTTGAGGCCCTCCATGATCAATGCCCCCTCCGGCGGAGCTCCAGAAAAGGCCCCAAGATGGGATCTCTTGGGTACAGAAGGTTGCGACGGTGGAAATAGGGTTTCATGGTGCTCCTGGATGTTTTCGGGGTATGTGAACATATATAGGAGGAAGAAGTAGGTCGGTTGAGCCACGAGGGGCCCACGAGGGGGGAGGGCGCGCCCAGGGGTGTAGGCGCGCCCCTGCCTCGTGGCCTCCTTGTTGGTTGCTTGACGTCCACTCCAAGTCCTCTCGATCACGTTTGTTCCAAAAATCACGCTCCTGAAGGTTTCATTCCCTTTGGACTCCGTTTGATATCCCTTTTCTGCGAAACACCAAAATAGGCAAAAAAAACAGCAATTTGCACTAGCCCTTGGGTTAATAGGTCGTCCTCGAGTAGGTAAATGATAAAAACATAATATTTGATGTGGAATGCTTTCTAGAATATTCTTCAGTGTATTTTTCTCTATTGTGGCATGAATGTTCAGATCCGAAAGATTCAAGATAATAGTTTATTGTTGACATAAAAATAGTAATACTCCAAGTATGCTAATCAAGCAATTATGTCTTATCAAAATACCATAGCCAAAGAAAACTTATCCCTACAAAGTCATATAGTTTGGCCATGCTTCATTTTCGTCACACAAAATGCTCCCATCATGCACAACCCCGATGACAAGCCAAGCAATTGTTTCATACTTAGCCTTTTCAAACTCTTTCAACTTTTACGCTATATATGAGCGCGAGCCATGGACATAGCACTATGGGTGGAATAGAATATGATGATTGAGGTTGTGTGAGAAGACAAAAAGGGAGAAAGTCTCGCATTGACGCGGCTAATCAATGGGCTATGGAGATGCCCACCGATTGATGTCAATGCAAGGAGTAGAGATTGCCATGCAACGGATGCACTAGAGCTATAAATATATGAAAGCTCATCAAAGAAACTAAGTGGGTGTGCATCCAACTTGCTTGCTCATGAAGACCTAGGGCATTTGAGGAAGCCCATCATTGGAATATACAAGCCAAGTTCTATAATGAAAAATTCCCACTTATATGAAAGTGACAAAATAAGAGACTCTCTATCATGAAGATCATGGTCATACTCTGAAGCACAAGTGTGAAAAAAGGATAGTAACATTGTCCCTTCTCTCTTTTTCTCTCATTTTTTTATTTGGGCCTTCTTTTCTCTCTTTTTTATGGACTCTTTTTTTTGTCCGGAGTCTCATCCCGATTTGTGGGGGAATCATAGTCTCCATCATCCTTTCCTCACATGGGACAATGCTCTAATGATGATCATCACACTTTTATTTTCTTACAACTCAAGAATTACAACTCGATACTTAGAACAAAATATGACTCTATGTGAATGCCTCCGACGGTGTACCGGGATTGCGATGAATCAAGAGTGACATGTATGAAAAATTAAGCATGGTGGCTTTGCCACAAATACGATGTCAACTACATGATCATGCAAAGCAATATGACAATGATGATATGTGTCATAATAAATGGAATGGTGGAAAGTTGCATGGCAATATATCTCGGAATGGCTATGAAAATGCCATAATAGGTAGGTATGGTGGCTGTTTTGACGAAGATATAAGGAGGCTTATGTGTGATAGAGCGTATCATATCACGGGGTTTGGATGCACCGGCGAAGTTTGCACCAACTCTCAAGGTGAGAAAGGGCAATGCACGGTACCGAAGAGGCTAGCAATGATGGAAGGGTGAGAGTGCGTATAATCCATGGACTCAACATTAGTCATAAAGAACTCACATACTTATTGCAAAAATCTATAAGTCATCAAAACCAAGCACTACGCGCATGCTCCTAGGGGGATAGATTGGTAGGAAAAGACCATCGATCGTCCTCGACCGCCACTCATAAGGAAAGCAATCAAAGAACACCCCATGCTTCAAATTTGTCACATAACATTACCATATGTGCATGCTGCGGGACTTGCCAACATCAACACAAGTATTCATCAATTTCACAATTACTCAACTAGCACACCTCTAATATTACCACCTTTATATCTCAAAACAATCTATCAAGCATCCAACTTCTCTTAGCATATAATATTTATAACCAAAGTGAATTACCATGATGTTCTATAGGACTCTCAAAATGATATAAGTGAGGCATGAGAGATCAATTATTTCTATAAAATAAAACCACCGCCGTGCTCTAAAAGTTATAAGCGAAGCACTAGAGCAAAAATTATCCAACTCAAAAGATATAAGTGAAGCACATAGAGTATTCTAATAAATTCCAATTCATGCATGTCTCTCCCAAAAGGTGTGTACAGAAAGGATTATTGTGGTAAACTAAAAATCAAAGACTCAAATCATACAAGACGCTCCAAGCAAAACACATATCATGTGGCGAATAAAAATATTGCTCCAAGTAAAGTTACCGATGGACGACGACGAAAGAGGGGATGCCTTCCGGGGCATCCCCAAGCTTAGGCTTTTGTTTGTACTTGAATTTTACCTTGGGGTGCCTTGGGAATCCCAAAGCTTAGGCTCTTGCCACTCCTTTTTCCATAATCCATCAAATCTTTACCCAAAACTTGAAAACTTCACAACACAACACTTAAAAGAAAATCTTCGTGAGCTCCGTTAGTAAAAGAAAACAAACCACCACTTCAAGGTACTGTAACGAACTCATTATTTATTTATATTGGTGTTAAACCTACTGTATTCCAACTTTTCTATGGTTCATAAACTCTATTAGTAGCCATAGATCCATCAAAATAAGCAAACAACACACGAAAAACAGAATCTGTCAAAAACAGAATAGTCTGTAGTAATCTGTAGGTTTCGAATACTTATGGAACCCCAAAAATTCTAAAATAAATTTCTGGACGTGAGGAATTTACCTATTAATCATCTTAAAAAATAATTAACTAAATATCACTCTCCAATGAAAAATGGCAGCAAATCTCGTGAGCACTAAAGTTTCTGTTTTTTACAGCAAGATCACAAAGACTTTCCCCAAGTCTTCCCAAAGGTTCTACTTGGCACAAACACTAATTAAAAGCATAAAACCACATCTAAACAGAGGCTAGATGAATTATTTATTGCTAGTCTCTATTATCACGCAACTTTCGCCGGTACCATAAACCCACCATATACCTTCCTCAAAACAGCCACCATACCTACCTATTATGGCATTTCCATAGCCATTCTGAGATATATTGCCATGCAACTTTCCACCATTCTGTTAGTATGACACGCTTCATCATTGTCATATTGCTGGCATAATCATGTAGTTGACATTGTATTTGAGGCAAATCCACCATTCGTAATTCTTCATACATGTCACTCATGCATCATTGCACATCCCGGTACACCGCCGGAGGCATTCACATAGAGTCATATTTTGTTCTAAGTATTGAGTTGTAATTCTTGAGTTGTAAGTAAATTAAAGTGTGATGATCGTCATTATTAGAGCATTGTCCCAGTGAGAAAAGGATGATGGAGACTATGATTCCCCCCATAAGTCGGGATGAGACTCCGGACGAAAAATAAAAAAAGGGAGAAAAAAAGAGAAAAGAGGCCAAAAAAAGGCGCAAATAAAAAAATGAGAGAAAAAGAGAGAAGGGGCAATGTTGCTATCCTTTTTCCACACTTGTGCTTCAAAGTAGCACCATGATCTTCATGATAGAGAGTCTCCTATGTTATCACTTTCATACACTAGTAGGAATTTTACATTATAAAACTTGGCTTGTATATTCCAATGATGTGCTTCCTCTAATTTCCCTAGGTCTTCGTGAGCAAGCAAGTTGGATGCACACCCACTTAGTTTCTTTTGTTGAGCTTTCATACACTTATAGTTCTAGTGCATCCGTTGCATGGCAAACCCTAATCACTCACATTGATATCTATTGATGGGCATCTCCATAGCCCATTGATACGCCTAGTTGATGTGAGACTATCTTCTCCCTTTTTGTCTTCTCCACAACCACCCTTCTATTCCACATATAGTGCTATATCCATGGCTCACGCTCATATATTGCGTGAAGATTGAAAAAGTTTGAGAACATCAAAAGTATGAAACAACTGCTTGAATTGTCGTCGGGGCTTTATTTTACACTTTCATTCTGTTTTTTTGCCTATTTCAGTGTTTCGCAGAAAAGGAATATCAAATGAAGTCCAAACGGAATGAAACCTTCAGGAACGTGATTTTCTCAACAAACGTGATCTAGGAGACTTGGAGTGGGCGTCAAGAAACAATCAAGGAGGCCACGAGGTAGGGGGGCGCGCCTACCCCCCTTGGGCGCGCCCTCCACCCTCGTGGGCCCCTCGTTGCTCCACCGACCTACTTCTTCCTCCTATATAAGTCCACGTACCCCCCAAACATCCAGGAGCACCACGAAAACCTAATTCCCCTGCCGCAACCTTCTGTACCAGGGAGATCCCATCTTGGGGCCTTTTCCGGAGCTCCGCCGAAGGGGGCATTGATCACAGAGGGCCTCTACATCAACTCCATGGCCTCTCCGGTGATGTGTGAGTAGTTTACTTTAGACCTTCGGGTCCATAGCTAGTAGCTAGATGGCTTCTTCTCTATCTTTGGATCTCAATACAGAGTTCTCCTCGATTCTCTTGGAGATCTATTCGATGTAATCTTCTTTTGCGGTGTGTTTGTCGAGATCCGATGAATTTTGGGTTTATGATCCAGATTATCTATGAACAATATTTGAATCTTTTCTGAATTCTTTTATGTATGATTGGTTTATCTTTGCAAGACTCTTCGAATTATCAATTTGATTTGGCCTACTAGATTGATCTTTCTTGCAATGGGAGAAGTGCTTAGCTTTGGGTTCAATCTTGCGGTGCTCAATCCCAGTGACAGTAGGGGAAACGACATGTATTGTATTGTTGCCATCGAGGATAAAAAGATGGGGTTTATATCATATTGCATGAGTTTATCCCTCTACATCATGTCATCTTGCTTAAGGCGTTACTCTGTTCTTATGAACTTAATACTCTTGATGCATGCTGGATAGCGGTCGATGTGTGGAGTAATAGTAGTAGATGCAGGTAGGAGTCGGTCTACTTGTCGCGGACGTGATGCCTATATACATGATCATGCCTAGATATTCTCATAACTATGCTCAATTCTATCAATTGCTCGATAGTAATTTGTTCACCCACCGTAATACTTATGCTATCTTGAGAGAAGCCGCTAGTGAAACCTATGGCCCCGGGGTCTATCTGCCATCATATTAATCTACCGTTTTTCCCATTACTGTTTATTTTGCAATCTTTACTTTCAATCTATATCATAAAAATACCAAAAATATTTATCTTATATTATCATCCCTATCAGATCTCACTCTTGCAAGTGGCCATGAAGGGATTGACAACCCCTTTATCGCGTTGGTTGCGAGGTTCTTATTTGTTTGTGTAGGTATGAGCTGACTCGCGCATGGTCTCTTACTGGATTGATACCTTGGTTCTCAAAAACTGAGGGAAATACTTACGCTGCTTTACTGCATCACCCTTTCCTCTTCAAGGGAAAACCAACGCAGTGCTCAAGAGGTAGCAAGAAGGATTTTTGGCGCCGTTGCCGGGGAGATCTACGCCAAGTCAAGACATACCAAGTACCCATCACAACTCTTATCCTCCGCATTACATTATTTACCATTTGCCTCTCGTTTTCCTCTCCCCCACTTCACCCTTGCCGTTTTATTCGCCCTCTCTTTCCGTTCTCCTTGTCTTTCCCAATTTGCCTTTTTTGCCCGTTTCTTGTTTGCTTGTGTGTTGGATTGTTTGCTAGTCATGATGGCTCAAGATAATACTAAACTGTGTGACTTTACCAATACCAACAATAATGATTTTATTATCACTCCGATTGCTCCTCTTACCGATGCTGAATCTTGTGAAATTAATACTGCTTTGCTGAATCTTGTCATGAAAGATCCGTTTTCTTGCCTTCCTAGTGAAGATGCCACTACCCATCTAAACAACTTTGTTGATTTGTGTGATATGCAAAAGCAGAAAGATGTGGATAATAATATTGTTAAACTTAAGCTATTTCCTTTTTCGCTTAGAGATCGTGCTAAAGCTTGGTTTTCGTCTTTGCCTAAAAATAGTATTGATTAGTGGAATAAGTGCAAAGATGCTTTTATCTCTAAGTATTTCCCTCCTGCTAAGATAAGGATGGCAATGGGTCGGGTTTGGATCGGGTTGAACAATATCAAATCCATATCCATATCCATAAAGGCAGTCCTAGCCCATCCATGAAAAAATCCATGAGCAAAAAATTGTGACCATGTCCAAATCCGATGGATATCCAAACCCATTGGATATCCATCGGGTCCTCTCAAGACATATACATAAGACATAACTCATTGCACAATGTGCACTCTGCATTGGCGTGCTCACTCCCTGCCGTGCAGTCATAGCCCTTGCATTGTCCCATTTTTGCGGCCACACATCAATGCGTGTGTGGTAAAGTGAAGACGGAGGGGTCAAGGACATATGGAGCTGGGTTGTCGCAGACCAGTAGTGGCTGCTGCAGCGATCCACCTTACGTGGGGGTAGCGGGCTAGCCGCTTGCAGCAGCGACCACATCTAGGGCTATGACAGGAGTAACTCAAGGAGATGACACCGATTCTCAATGACAAGTCATTTAATTAGTGTAGATAATATGATGAGAAGGTGCGTTGGAGTATGTTACAGTGGGGATTGTGTAAATTCTTTTGGATGTTTTAGATAAAGGATAAAATTATAGCGGGACATGTGACTATGGGGTAGGGGTAGCAGAATATTGCTCGTTAAGTTAGACTATCGGGTCGGGTTTGGATATATCCATGGGTACAATATTATGTCCATGCCCTATCCACGAGTAATCGGGTCGGGTTTGGGCGCTGCCCATGCGTGCAAAAAGCATATCCAAACCCAATCCATTCGGGTTGGATATCCATGGGTATCCATGTCCATGGATAAAATTGCCATCCTTATGCTAAGATCATCTCTCTTAGAAACGATATTATGAATTTTAAGCAACTTGATCATGAAAATGTTGCACAATCTTGGGAGAGGATGAAATTAATGATACGTAATTGCCCTACACATGGTTTAAATTTATGGATGATTATACAAAATTTTTATGCCGGATTGAATTTTGCTTCTAGAAATCTTTTAGATTCAGCCGCGGGAGGCACCTATATGGAAATCTCTTTAGGAGAAGCTACCAAACTCCTAGATAATATCATGGTTAATTATTCTCAATGGCACACGGAAAGATCTACTAGTAAAAAAGTGCATGCAATTGAAGAGATTAAGGTTTTGAGTGAAAAGATGGATGAACTTATGAAATTGTTTGCTAATAAGAGTGCTCCTACTGATCCTAATGATATGCCTTTGTCTACTTTGATTGAGAATAATAATGAATCTATGGATGTGAATTTTGTTGGTAGGAACAATTCTGGTAATAACGCGTATAGAGGTAATTTTAATCCTAGGCCGTTTCCTAGTAATTCCTCTAATAATTATGGTAATTCCTACAACAATTCCTATGGAAATTATAATAAGACACCCTCTGATTTTGAATCTAATATTAAATAATTTATTACTTTGCAAAAGAGTTTCAATGCTTTGATTGAAGAAAAATTGCTTAAGATTGATAAGTTGGCTAGGAACGTGGATAGAATTTCTCTTGATGTTGATTCTTTGAAACTTAGATCTATTCCACCTAAGCATGATATCAATGAGTATCTCAAATCCATGAGAATTTCCATTGATGAGTGCAAAGAAAGAACCGCTAGGATGCGTGCTAAGAAAGATTGCTTTGTGAAAGCGTGTTCTTCTAGTTTTCCTGATTATAAAGATGAAGATCTAAAAGTTATTGATGTGTCCCCTATTAAATCTTTGTTTTGAAATATGAATCTTGATAATGATGGGACTGGAGATGAGTCAACTTTAGTTAAAAGGTGTTCCAATGATTCGGAGTTTTTTGATCTTGATGCTAAAATTGATAAAAGTGGGATTGAAGAGGTTAAAACTTTAGATAGCAATGAACCCACTATCTTGGATTTCAAGGAATTTAATTATGATAATTTCTCTTTGATAGATTGTATTTCCTTGTTGCAATCCGTGCTAAATTCTCCTCATGCTTACAGTCAAAATAAAGCTTTTACTAAACATATCGTTGATGCCTTGATGCAATCTTATGAAGAAAAACCTAAGTTGGAAGTTTCTATCCCTAGAAAAATTTATGATGAGAGGGAACCTACAATAAAAATTAAAATTAAAGATCATGAGTGTTATGCTTTGTGTGATTTGGGTGCTAGTGTTTCCACGATTCCAAAATCTTTGTGTGATTTGCTAGGTTTCCGTGATTTTGATGACTGTTCTTTAAACTTGCATCTTGCAGATTCCACCATTAAAAACCTATGGGAAGAATTAATGATGTTCTCATTGTTGCAAATAGGAACTATGTGCCCGTACATTTCATTGTTCTTGATATAGATTGCAATCCTTCATGCCCTATTATTCTTGGTAGACCTTCCCTTAGAACGATTGGTGCAAATATTGATATGAAGGAAGGGAATATTAAATTCCAATTTCCATTAAGGAAAGGCATGTAACACTTCCCTAGAAAGAAAATTAAATTACCATATGAATCTATTATGAGAGCCACTTATGGATTGCATACCAAAGATGGCAATACCTAGATTTATCCTTGCTTTTATGCCTAGCTAGGGGCGTTAAACGATAGCGCTTGTTGGGACGCAACCCAATTTTATTTCTATTGCTTGATTTTTGCTCCTGTTTAGTAATAAATAATTTATCTAGCCTCTGTTTTGGTTGTGTTTTTTGTGTTTAATTAGTGTTTGTGCCAAGTAGAACCGTTGGGAAGACTTGGGGAAAGTCTTTTTGATCTTGCTGTAAAAAAAACAGAAACCTTAGCGCTCACAAGAATTGCTGCCATTTTTATTTTGAGAGTGCTATTTAGTTAATTCTTTTTGCATATGATTAATAGATAAATTCCTCACGTCCAGCAATTTATTTTAGAATTTTGGGGTTCCATAAGTTTGCATTAGCTACAGATTACTACAGACTGTTTTGTTTTTGACAGATTCTGTTCTTCGTGTGTTGTTTGCTTATTTTGATGAATCCATGGCTAGTAAAAGAGCTTATAAACCATAGAGAAGTTGGAATACAGTAGGTTTAACACCAATATAAATCAAGAATGAGTTCATTACAGTACCTTGAAGTGGTGTTTTGTTTTGTTTTGCTAACGGAGCTCACGAGATTTTCTAATTTGAGTTTTGTGTTGTGAAGTTTTCAAGTTTTGGGTAAAGTTTTGATGGATTATGGAACAAGGAGTGGCAAGAGCCTAAGATTGGGGATGCCCATGGCACCACAAGGTAAAATTCAAGGACACCAAAAAGCCTAAGCTTGGGGATGCCCCGGAAGGCATCCCCTCTTTCGTCTTCGTCTATCGGTAACTTTACTTGGAGCTATATTTTTATTCACCACATGATATGTGTTTTACTTGGAGCATCTTGTATTATTTGAGTCTTTGCTTTTTAGTTTAACACAATCATCCTTGCTGTACACACCTTTTGAGAGAGACTCACATGATTTGAAATTTATTAGAGTACTCTATGTGCTTCACTTATATCTTTTGAGCTATATAGTTTTTGCTCTAGTGCTTCACTTATATCTTTTAGAGCACGACGATGGTTTTATTTTATAGAAATAAATGATCTCTAATGATTCACTTATATTATTTTGAGAGTCCTTTAGAACAACACGGAAATTTGCTTTTAGGAAGAATAAAAACTATCATACAAGAAGTGCATTGAATACTATGAGAAGTTTGATACTTGATAATGGTTTTGAGATATGGAGATGGTGATATTAGAGTCGTGCTAGTTGAGTAGTTGTGAATTTGAGAAATACTTGTGTTGAAGTTTGTGATTCCCTTAGCATGCACGTATGGTGAACCGTTATGTGATGAAGTCGGAGCATGATTTATTTATTGATTGTCTTCCTTATGAGTGGCAGTCGGGGACAAGCGATGGTCTTTTCCTACCAATCTATCCCCCTAGGAGCATGCGTGTAATATTGGTTTATGATCCAGATTATCTATGAACAATATTTGAATCTTCTCTGAATTCTTTTATGTATGATTGGTTTATCTTTGCAAGTCTCTTCGAATTATCAGTTTGGTTTGGCCTACTAGATTGATCTTTCTTGCAATGGGAGAAGTGCTTAGCTTTGGGTTCAATCTTGCGGTGCTTGATCCTAGTGACAGTAGGGGAAACGACACGTATTGTATTGTTGCCATCGAGGATAAAAAGATGGGGTTTATATCATATTGCGTAAGTTTATCCTTCTACATCATGTCATCTTGCTTAAGGCGTTACTCTGTTCTTATGAACTTAATACTCTAGATGCATGCTGGATAGCGGTCGATGTGTGGAGTAATAGTAGTAGGTGCAGGCAGGAGTCGGTCTACTTGTCGCGGACATGATGCCTATATACATGATCATGCCTAGATATTCTCATAACTATGCTCAATTCTATCAATTGATCGACAATAATTTGTTCACCCACCGTAATACTTATGCTATCTTGAGAGAAGCCACTAGTGAAACCTATGGCCCCCGGGTCTATCTGCTATCATATTAATCTACCGTTATTTCCAATACTGTTTATTTTGCAATCTTTACTTTCAATATATATCATAAAATACCAAAAATATTTATCTTATATTATCATCTCTATCAGATCTCACTCTTGCAAGTGACCATGAAGGGATTGACAACCCCTTTATCGCGTTGGTTGCGAGGTTCTTATTTGTTTGTGTAGGTACGAGCTGATTCACGCGTGGTCTCTTACTGGATTGATACCTTGGTTCTCAAAAACTGAGGGAAATACTTACGCTGCTTTACTGCATCATCCTTTCCTCTTCAAGGGAAAACCAACGCAGTCCTCAAGAAGTAGCAAGTCTCCCTCTATAGTGCAGTCATGATAAGATTTTATCATCCTATACCAAGCATCTTTTAAGTTTTCTCCTTGTCTTTGTTCGAAGTGGAGAACTTCAAAATTGGGAGACACGGGAGTAGATAAAGGACTAGCCATAACGACGAAGTAAGCAAAAGAAAAGGTGGATGAAAAGGAGGGCGAATAAAACAGCAAGGGTGAAGTGGGGGAGAGGAAAACGAGAGGCAAATGGCAAATAATGTAATGCGAGGGATAAGAGTTTGTGATGGGTACTTGGTATGTCTTGACTTGTGCGTAGACTCCCCGGCAACGGCGCCAGAAATGGCTCATTGATGGGAGATCAAATCTTGACTTGACTTGGTGCAACCTCCCCGGCAACGGCGCCAGAAATCCTTCTTGCTACCTCTTGAGCACTGCGTTGGTTTTCCCTTGAAGAGGAAAGGGTGATGGAGCAAAGTAGCATAAGTATTTCCCTCAGCTTTTGAGAACCAAGCTATCAATCCAGTAGGAGGCCACACGCAAGTCCCTCGTGCCTACACAAACAAATAAGAACTTCGCAACCAACGCGATAAAGGGGTTGTCAATCCCTTCACGGTCACTTATGAGAGTTAGATATGATAGAGATAATAATGATAAGATAAAATATTTTTTGTATTTTTATGACATAGATTGAAAGTAAAGATTGCAAAATAAAATAGATTGGAAACTTATATGATGGAGAATAGACCCGGGGGGCATAGGTTTCATTAGTGTCTTCGATAGCATAAGTATTACGGTGGGTGAACGAATTACTGTCGAGCAATTGATAGAAAAGCGAATAATTACGAGAATATCTAGGCATGATCATGTATATAGGCATCACGTTCGTGACAAGTAGACCGACTCCTGCCTGCATCTACTACTATTACTCCACACATAGATCGCTATCCAGCATGCATCTAGAGTATTAAGTTCATAAGAACAGAGTAACACCTTAGGTAAGATGACATGATGTAGAGGGATAAACTCAAGCAATATGATATAAACTCCATCTTTTTATCCTCGATGGCAACAATACAATACGTGTTGTTTCCCTTTCTATCACTGGGATCGAGCACCACAAGATTGAACCCAAAGCTAATCACTTCTCCCATTGCAAGAAAGATCAATCTAGGAGGCCAAACCAAACTGATAATTCAAACAGACTTGCAAAGATAAACAATCATGCATAAAAGATTTCAGAGAAGAATCAAATATTGTTCATAGATAGACTTGATCATAAACCCACAATTCATCGGATCTCGACAAACACACCGCAAAAAAGAGTTACATCTAATATATCTCCAAGAAGATTGAGGAGAACTTTGTATTGAGATCCAAGGAGAGAGAAGAAGCCATCTAGCTAGTAGCTATGGACCCGAAGGTTTGAAGTACACTACTCACACATCATCGGAGGGGCCATGGAGTTGATGTAGAGGCCCTCCGTGATCAATGCCCACTCAGGCGAACCTCCGGAAAGGCCCCAAGATGGGATCTCTTGGGTACAAAAGGTTGCGGCGGTGGAAATAGGGTTTCGTGGTGCTCCTGGATGTTTTCGGGGTATGTGAACATATATAGGAGGTAGAAGTAGGTCGGTTGAGCCACGAGGGGCCCACGAGGGGGGAGGGCGCGCCGAGGGGGGTAGGCGCGCCCCCTGCCTCATGGCATCCTCGTTGGTTGCTTGACGTCCACTCCAAGTCCTCTGGATCATGTTTGTTCCAAAAATCATGCCCCTGAAGGTTTCATTCCATTTGGACTCCATTTGATATCCCTTTTCTGCTAAACACTAAAATAGGCAAAAAACAGCAATTTGCACTGGGCCTTGGGTTAATAGGTTAGTCCCAAAAATAATATAAAAGTGTAAAATAAAGCCCATTAACATCCAAAACTGATAATATAATAGCATGGAACAATAAAAAATTATAGATACGTGGGAGACGTATCAATGATGAGCCCAGATTCCGCGAAATGGCTTAAGGCCATGAAATCTGAGATGGGATCCATGTATGAGAACAAAGTATGGACTTTGATTGACTTGCCCGATGATCGATGAGCCATTCAGAATAAATGGATCTTCAAGAGGAAGACGGATGCGGATAGTAGTGTTACTATCTACAAAGCTCGAATTGTCGCAAAAAGGTTTTCGGCAAGTTCAACGTGTTGACTACGATGAGATTTTCTCACTCGTATCGATGCTTAGAAGTCTGTCTGAATCATGTTAGCAGTTGCCGCATTTTATGAAATATGGCAAATGGATGTCAAAACTACATTCCTTAATGGATTTATTAAAGAAGAGTTGTATATGATGCAACCAGAAGGTTTTGTCAATCCTAAAGGTGCTAACAAAGTGTACAAGCTCCAGCGATCCATCTATGGACTGGTACAAGCATATCGGAGTTGGAATATACGCTTTGATGAGTTGATCAAAGCATATAGTTTTATATAGACTTTTGGAGAAGCATGTATTTACAAGAATGTGAGTGGGAGCTATGTACCATTTCTGATATTATATGTGGATGACATATTGTTGATCAGAAATGATACTAAATTTCTGGATAGCATAAAATGATACTTGAATAAGAATTTTTCAATGAAAGACCTCGGTGAAGCTGCTTACATATTGGGCATCAAGATCTATAGAGATAGATCAAGACGCTTGATAATTTTTTCAATAAGTACATACCTTGACAAGTTTTTGAAGTAGTTAAAAATGGAACAGTCAAAGAAGGAGTTCTTGCCTGTGTTGGAAGGTGTGAAGTTGAGTAAAAACTCAAAACCCGACCACGGCAGAAAATGAAAATTCATTCCCTATGCCTCAGTCATAGGTTCTAGAAAGTATGCTATGTTGTCTACCAGACCTATTGTATACCTTAGCATGATTTTGGCAAGGGAGTACAATAGTGATCTCACTACTGCAGGATGCTGCTAACGCGACACTATGATCAGAGACACTTCGACAAACTGTGTGCGATGCCATAATCGCAAACAGTGCTGTATGAAAACTGTGAAAAAAGGTGAAAACGTTTGCGATGGAGGATGCATCAAACATGGTTCAGATTTTAGTTGCATGTGCGATCCAGGGCATACGGTTCAGTCCAATGAACTATTTGCGATGAGGCGGAACAAAAGAAACGGGCAGCCTGAGGAAGGCGTGTGCGATATAGAGCATACGGTTCACTCGGACGAACTATTTGTGATTAGGCAACACAAAAGAAACGAGCAGCCAGATGAAGGTGTGTGCGATATACAGCATACGACTCACTCGGATGAATTGTTTGTGATTAGGCAACACAAGAAACGGTCAGCCAGATCAAGGTGTGTGCGATTGAGGGCATACGCTTTAGAAGGATTAACTATTTGCGATTAGGCAATAGAACAGAAACGGGTAAGCCAGATCAAAGTGTCTGCGATTGATGGCATACACTTCACATGGATGAACTGTTTGTAATTAGCCACAACAAACTGAAATAGTTAGATAGATCAACTTGTGTGCGCTAGACGGGCACACCCATTCTAATTAAAAGACGTGTGCTAACATTGTCTATTGCGGTGCACCCTATGGTGCAAACGCCACGTACGCGGCCGAGAAGGCATACGTGCCCACGTTACGCCTTCCGGGAATAGGGTCGCACTTATAACCGTCAGTAAATTTTGAGCATGCGTCCCGTCACATTCCAAATTGCAAACATGTTCATACCGATCAAAACCTAAACGGTTTCCCACTTAGGAACGTATTACTACGCGCTTATAAATACTACTACTCCAAGATGACCGCACATTCCTCCTCAACTCCTCATCCACAAAAAGTCAAAAACAAACAAGCCATTCATCATTGTTCCCTTGCGTCTGCCATGGCCAACGTGAGTTCTGGGTCGAGAGATTGCAACGAGGGAGAGGCGAGCCTGGAAGCGGGAGCACGAGAGATGTCCCGCCTCGCCGCGATAGCAACCAACATGTCCCGCTGCACGGTCGTAGCAGCAGAGAGGTCCCGCCGTGCCCCTGAAGTAGCACGGAGGACCCGCCGCACCGTCGATGCAGCAGACTGGTCCGGCCGCACTGCGAAAGCAGAAGAGATGCCCCGCTGCACCGTGAATGCAGCAGAGATGTCCTCCCTTGCTGCGGCGGCCTGGGAAAATGCCTCGCGGGCAGGCGAGGACTCTTACAGGTGCATGCGTGCCCTCATCCATAGGCAGATGGATCAGATCTCCAGGTGGGGGAGGTTGTAGGATGACCTGCAAGCCTCGTTTGAACAGTCTACCGATGTCATCCGACAACTAAATGAGAGCAATGCGAAGCTCCAAGCCGAGCGCGACCTGCTGAGGGCGAAGATCGTCGAAAGTGCGGAGCAGCAGGAGCAGACCACTGCCTTGTTGAAAAGGACCGTCGTCATTGTCGAGAAACTTATGGACGAGAATAACAAGCTGCGCATCGAGCGCAGAAGGCTGGTGGAGGAATCCGTGGATGCTCTCAAGAAGCATCTTGAGGACAAGAAAGAGCTCCTCGCAACTCACCGCGGGGACTAGTTCTCGCGGCCTGCAGCAACGCATCAAGAAAATAGAGATCAACGAGCCAGATCGTTGACTTCCTTCTTCTTTTACCCTTGTGTATTTCAGGCGTTACCGCATGTGGCTTTTTTAATTATGTTTCTAAATATGTAAGACAATTCTTATCCACTGTCATCGTCCTTATATTCATCATGCTTGCCATAAGTCACAGTTGATGCTATATAGGTCCGTCGGATCATACATCAAGATCCATGCAAAACTTCCTTTTCAGATTTTCATTTTCTCTCTCTTAAATCTCAGTCTAGTGAGACATATAGCCACGCCATAGAACAGGTGCTCGGGCGCCATTAATGGAGACATTGGGAGGGAGGTGCATGGCGGGTAGTGGTCAAAGGGCTCTCCTCCTGATGAGCACGCGCATGGGGTCTGCTCGCACACCTCCCGTACTCAAATAGCTACCCCACACGACACCTCCTAGCCAATAAAAAAGGGGACACATGGCCGCACGTAATTGGTAAGTCAAACGCCCAGGGTTTCAATAATACTTGTGTTTCTGATTTTTAACGTGACAACACTTATTCCAAAATGACTTTGTTGATTTTTAATATGTGGGCCTTCGCAAATCGGACAAAAAATTACCACAACATGTTGGTGCCATGTCATGAGACCATGCCAAGTTTCATGATTTTCAGGCGTGTTTTGGAATTACAGGAATTAAAAAAGCAAGTTTCTCAATCTTTCCGGCCGAGCCACTACGCCCAGATGTTTGAATTTCACTCCCATCTCTTGCATAACACCTATAAATTCACCCAAGACACACATGTTATTTTTCAAACAACTTTGGTGCACTGGAGCATGTGCTTGTAGTTCAAATTTGAATTATGCACATTAAATGCGCAGAAACTCAATTAATGTATAAAAAGGCCAAACAAACCCAGAATAATTACAAAATTTAGCACGATACTTTTATTTGGTCTAATCTGGCTGTGTAAAAAAATAAGGCGGGAGAAGGCACTGTACATATGTTGTTTCGCACACGGAGGTGACACGTTCCCTCTAGGAACCACGAGCCTTCTTGAGGGAAGCTCCGGTATGCAAGAAGCTTACACCAAAGCTTGTCCCAATTCGGCCAAAAATATTACCGCAACATGTTGGTGCCATGTCATGACACCATGCCAAGTTTCATGATTTTTAGGCGTGTTTTGGAATTACAGGAATTAAAAAAACTAAGTTTCTCAATATTTCCGGCCGAGCCACGACGCCAAGATGTTTGAATTTCACTCCCATCTCTTGCAAGAGACCTATAAATTCACCCAAGGACACACATGCGATTTTTCAAACAACTTTGGTGCACTGGAGCATGTACTTGTAGTTCAAATTTGAATTATGCACATTAAATACCCAAAAACTCCATTAATGTATAAAAAGGCGAAACGAGCCTGGAATAATTCCAAAATTTAGCACGGTACTTCTATTTGGTTTAATCTGACAGTGTAAAAAAATAAGGCGGGAGAAGGCAGTGTACGTATGTCGTTTCACACACTGAGGTGATACGTTCCCTCTCGGAACCACAAGCCTTCTTGAGGGAAGCTCCGGTTTGCAAGAAGCTTACACCAAAGCTTGTCCTAATTCGGCCAAAAATATTACCGCAGCTTGTTGGTGCCATGTCATGACACCATGCCAAGTTTCATGATTTTCACGCGTGTTTTGGAATTACAGGAATTAAAAAACCAAGTTTCTCAATCTTTCCGACCGAGCCACGATGCCTAGATGTTTGAATTTCACTCCCATCTCTTGCATGGGACCTAGAAATTCACCCAAGGACACACATGTGATTTTTCAAACAACTTTGGTGCACTGGAGCATGTGCTTATAGTTCAAATTTGAATTATGCACATTAAATGCCCAGAAACTCAATTAATGTATAAAAAAGGCGAAACGAGCCTAGAATAATTCCAAAATTTAGCACGCTACTTCGATTTGGTCTAATCTGGCTATGTGAAAAAATAAGGCGGGAGAAGGCAGTGTACGTATGTCACTTCACACACGGAGGTGACACGTTCCCTCTCGGAACCACGAGCCTTCTTGAGGGAAGCTCTGGTTTGCAACAATCTTACACCAAAGCTTGTCCCAATTCGGCCAAAAAAATTACCGCAGCATGTTCGTGCCATGTCATAACACCATGCCAAGTTTCATGATTTTCAAGCATGTTTTCGAAGTACAGGAATTAAAAAACCAAGTTTCTCAATCTTTCCGACCGAGCCACGACGCCCAGATGTTTGAATTTCACTCCAATCTCTTGCATGGGACCTAGAAATGATTTAACGTGCATAATTCAAATTTGAACTACAAGCACGTGCTTGTAGTTCAAATTTGAATTATGCACGTTAAACGCCAAAAAACTCAATTAATGTATAAAAAAGCCGAAACAAACACGGAATAATTCCATAATTTAACACGATACTTCTATTTGGTCTAATCTGCGTGTGCAAAAAAATTAAGGCGGGAGAAGGCAGTGTACGTATGTCGTTTTGCACACGGAGGTGACACGTTCCCTCTCAGAACCAGGAGCCTTGTTGAGGGAAGCTCCGGTTCGCAAGAAGCTTACACCAAAACTTGTCCCAATTAGGCTAAAAAAATTACCGCAGCATGTTGGTGCCATCTCACGAGACCATGCCAAGTTTCATGATGTTCAGCCGTGTTTTGGATTTACAGGAATTAAAAAACCAAGTTTCTCAATCTTTCCGGCCGAGCCACGACACCCAGATGTTTGAATTTTATTCTCATTTCTTGCATGGGACCTATAAATTCACCCAAAGACAAACATGTGATTTTTCAGCAAACTTTGGTGCATTGGAGCATGTGCTTGTAGTTCAAATTTGAATTATGCACATTAAATGCCTAGAAACTCAATTAATGCATAAAAATGCCAAACGAACCCGGAATAATTCCAAATTTAAACAGGACACTCATGTACTAGTTGCATGTTCACTGTACGTAAATGTTCTAGCAATTCAAACACCATCCTTTCCCTCCGTAACACCATTTTGTCTTTCAAAACATAATGAAAAAAATCAGGTATACCACAAACAGTTTACTAGAAAGAATTGTGTGGGATGCGATATAAAATATCTTGGCGCACCATCTTGTCTGGCTTACGCAGGAAGCTTCGTCGTCTACAGTCCACCGTCCCCGCTTGAACCACACTTGCGCGCCAATTTCTCGCGGCACCGAGCGAAATTTTTTTGCCACTGCGGAAATATCTATCTCCCCACCCCCTCCCTCCTACCAAAAGCCACATTTCCACTGTTCCTCCTTACTTTCCAAGTTCAAACCTTCACTGCTGCTTACTGGTAGCTTAGCCTCCTCGCCGACGACCCTTCTTCTTGCAGCGCCGCCTCCACGCCGGCTACCCTTCTTCTTGCAGTGCCGCCTCCTCGACGGCGACCCTTCTTGCAGCGCCGCCTCCTCACCGGCGACCCTTCTTCTTGCTGCACAGACTCCTCGCCACCGACCCTTCTTCTTGCTGCACGGCCTTATCGACATGGTCAGGTAATCCACACCCACCCACACCATCCTCCTTCTTTCTTGTCCCATATGCCCCGACTGACAGAGCGACACCTTCCACAGAAATCACTACCCCCTCCTCCAATTAAACGCCACCCACAGCCATTTTACATGCAGTATAACGTGGATCTGAGTAGCATGCGGCCGCACGCGCGAACAAGGTTGCTATGGCTGACATGTGTGTCGACCACCAGATCTTGGAGGAGCACCTCGTCTTCGAGGCCACCATCGACACCGCCGCGCGGTTGTTTACTTTAAAATACAGTTCATGATGTTTTCTCGAGGCCACCGCCAATGCCTTCTAGTGATTTGTCCTCTGTAATGTTAATATGCAATCTGATGTTCAGTTAACAGTTTGGTCCTCTGAAATGTAATGTTCAGTTAACACTTTGGCCCAACAATTGCTACATTTCGTAGTACTGTTCTCAAGCATTCTTTGTTTTGTTAACTGTCTTATCTTCTAGTACATGTTTCTATTCTGCAATGTCGTGCTCAGTTAACTATTTTGGTTCCTTTGGTCTGCTGTCCATTTAACTATTTGGTTCAGTTCTGCAATTTGATTTTCATTTGCTGTGGGTACAATTTTGTATTGTTATGCATGTGACACCAATCGAATTTGGCTGTACTCAATACATATTCTACTGATAGTATGGCAACTCTCAGTTAACCTGATCAAGATCTTCCTTATGTGTGTTGTAGGGAAACAATGGGAGACGCTACGGTTTACCATCGAGGTTTGTTCAAGTAGGGCCCTTTGGCTAACAGCACATTATTGTGCAGTTGCAGGAATCATTCTAATATTTAGGTTTCTTACAATTTGGTCTTGCACATGTAGGTCATGCTGTCAAAGGCTTAGACCCACTGTTCGACCCATTTTGCATATGGGGAAATGAGATGTCCATGAATATCAGTCAAGTCAAGAAACTCGGAAAGATTGTTAGGACGAAGAAACTTGCCACGAATAACAACAAGATCTTTTTTTGCACAATGAAGAAGACATCAGTCAACTATAGGATGGTACCAACTCTTTTACCTTGTTTTTACCCCTTGCGCCATTTCAAAATTTACAACAGCGATTTATGCATAGCTTTGTTTTCAGTACTTTTCAAAGTAGTTCACCAATGATTACCTCTCAAACCACCTGCATGGGCAAGAGGCGAGGAAGGTATTCATTCAACACCCACGGTACTATATTGAAGTCTTGCTAAAGAGGACGAAGGTTGGGCTGGCAATTATCCATAGTCACTGGCCTAAAGTTGCAAGGACATTCAACATCACTGAAGGCTCAATATTTGCCTTCCGCTTCTGCAGTTTCCCAGATGAGATTCATATGTCTATTTACCATGTATGATGCTACTTTCCAAAGGTTTTTTATGCTGCATGTGAAACTTGGAGCCGTTATGTAATGGCGTAACTGAGTGCCGAAGCTATCTGATGTAATTCGATTATGAAATCCTGGTTGCTTTTATACGGATATGAAATTTCTGGCGTGTTTTATAAGAAATATCAGTTTGATTAGTACATGGATTATCAATAATAGGCTAATTACCATACTTATTGGGGTTTTCTATTGCAAACGGTTACTCAGACAACACCGTGGGCGATGAACTCAAACAACCCGCACGGTTTCTAGAAAGTAGGTGTGTTTGATCAACTAACAATCGCACACGGCTTCTGGCAGCAAGCTGTTTGCGTTAGGCCACCTTGCACACACATTTCCACACAAAGAACTATGTGGGATGTACATACCTACGGAAATGATTTTCTGGGATTCACCGTGTGGGATGAACATACCTACAGAAATGATTTCTGGGATTCACCGTGTGGGATGTACATACCTACGGAAATGATTTCTGGGATTCACCGTGTGGGATGTACATACCTACGGAAATGATTTGTGGGATTCACCGTGTGGGATGTACATACCTACGGAAATGATTGGGTTTCCATGCCTCGTCCGATCGCACACATCCCCAGCCTGGGTCCCACAAGGGCCTATTCCCGACAATTTCTGGGTCGTGTGGGAAGGACCCCCTATCGCCCACACTCACTTGGCGACGGTTCCAAATGCCATCGCGGAAATGAGTTTTAAACTGTTTGTTTAGGAGCTCGTTGTACCAGTGTCTACCAGTAGATCACTTGACAGCGGTCAAAATTATCCTTAGAGGACTAAGGAAATATTTCTCGGTTATATAGGTGATAAAAGAGTTCGTCGTAAAGAGTTACGTCGATACAAGCTTTTGACACCGATCTAGATGACTCTAAGTCTCAATCTAGATACATATTGAAAGTGGGAGCAATTAGCTAGAGTAGCTCCATGCAGAGTATTGTAGACATAGAAATTTGCAAAATATATATGGATCTGAATGTTGCAGACCTGTAGACTAAAGTTCTCTCACACGTAAAACATGATCACTCTTTGGGTGTTAATCACATAGCGATGTGAACTAGATTATTGACTCTAGTAAACCCTTTGGGTATTAGTCACATAAAGATGTGAACTAATCACATAAAGATGTGAACTATATGTGTGAAATCACATGACGATGTGAACTATATTATTGACTCTAGTGCAGGTGGGAGAATGAAGGAATATGCCCTAGAGACAATAATAAAGTTGTTATTTATATTTCCTTATATCATGATAAATATTTATTATTCATGCTAGAATTTTATTAACCGGAAACTTAGTACATGTGTGAATACATAGACAAACAGAGTGTCCCTAGGATACCTCTACTTGACTAGTTCGTTAATCAAAGATGGTTAAGTTTCCTAGCGATGGACATGTGTTGTCATTTGATGAATGGGATCACATCATTAGAGAATGATGTGATGGACTAGACCCATCCGTTAGCTTAGCACTATGATCGTTTAGTTTATTGCTATTGCTTTCTTCATGACTTATACATGTTCCTATGACTATGATATTATGCAACTCCCGAATATCAGAGGAACACTTAATGTGCTATCAAATGTCACAACGTAACTAGGTCATTATAAAGATGCTCTACAGGTGTCTCCGATGGTGTTTGTTGAGTTGGCATAGATCGAGATTAGGATTTGTCACTCAGATTGTCGGAGAGGCATCTGATAACCCACAAGTATAGGGGATCGCAACAGTTTTTGAGGGTAGAGCATTCAACCCAAATTTATTGATTCGACACAAGGGGAGCCAAAGAATATCCTCAAGTATTAACAGTTGAGTTTTCAATTCAACCGCACCTGAAAGACTTAATATCTGCAACAAAGTATTTAGTAGCAAAGTAGTATGGAAGTAACGGTAATGGTGGCAAAAGTAACAGTAGCAGTTTTGTAGTAATTGTAACAGTGGCAACGGTGAAGTAACTAAGCAAAGATCAATATCTGGAAAGCTCGTATGCATTGGATCAGCGATGGGTAATTATGTCGGATGCGATTCAACATGCAATAGTTATAACATAGGGTGACACAGAGCTAGCCCCAGTTCACCAATGTAATGTAGGCATGTATTCCGAATATAGTCATACGTGCTTATGGAAAGAACTTGCGTGACATCTTTTGTCCTACCCTCCCGTGGCAGCGGGGTCCTATCGGAAACTAAGGGATATTAAGGCCTCCTTTTAATAGAGTACCGGAACAAAGCATTAACACTTAGTGAATACATTAACTCCTCAAACTATAGTCATCACCGGGAGTGGTCCCGATTATTGTCACTTCAGGGTTACCGGATCATAACACATAGTAGGTGACTATTGACTTGCAAGATAGGATCAAGAACTGACATATATTCATGAAAACATAATAGGTTCAGATCTGAAATCATGGCACTCGGGCCCTAGTGACAAGCATTAAGCATAGCAAAGTCATAGCAACATCAATCTCGCAACATAATGGATACTAGGGATCAAGCCCTAACAAAACTAACTTGATTACATGATAAATCTCATCCAACCCATCACCGTCCAGCAAGCCTATGATGGAATTACTCACGCATGGCGGTGAGCATCATGAAATTGGTGATGGAGGAAGGTTGATGATGACGATGGCGACAGATTCCCCTCTCCGGAGCCCCGAATGGACTCCAGATCAGCCCTCCCAAGAGAGATTAGGGCTTGGCGGCGGCTCCGTATCGTAAAATGCTATGAATCCTTCTCTTTGATTTTTTTCTACCCGAACTTGAATATATATAGTTGGAGTTGAGGTTGGTGGAGCATCAGGGGGGCCACGAGATAGGGGGGTGCCCCCCACCCTCGTGGACAGGGTGTGGGCCCCCTGACGCTGATTCTTTCGCCGGTATTTTTTATATATTCCAAAAATATTCTCCGTGAAGTTTCAGGTCATTCCGAGAACTTCTATTTCTGCACAAAAATAACACCATGGCAATTCTGCTGAAAATAGCGTCAATCCGGGTTACTTCCATTCAAATCATGCAAGTTAGAGTCCAAAACATGGTCAAAAGTGTTTGGAAAAGTAGATACGATGGAGACGTATCAATTCCCCCAAGCTTAAACCTTTGCTTGTCCTCAAGCAATTCCATTGACAAACTGAAAGTGATAAAGAAAAACTTTTACAAACTCTGTTTGATCTTGTTGTTGTAAATATCTAAAGCCAGCATTCAAGTTTTCAACAAAGATTATGAACTAACCATATTCACAATAACATTTAGGTCTCATGTTTACTCATATCATTGGCATAATCAACTAGCGAGCAATAATAATAAATCTCGGACGACAACACTTTCTCAAAACAATCATAATATGATATAACAAGGTGGTATCTCGCTAGCCCTTTCTGAGACTGCAAAACATAAATGCAGAGCACCTCTGAAGATCAAGGACTGAGTAAGCATTGTAATTCATGGTAAAAGAGATCCAATGACAGTCATACTCAATGTAAACTAATAGTAATACATGCAAATGACAGTAGTGCTCTCCAATTGGTGCTTTTTAATAAGAGGATGATGACTCAACATAAAAGTAAATAGATAGGCCCTTCGCAGAGGGAAGCAGGTATTTGTAGAGGTGCCAGAGCTCGATTTTTGAAATAGGGATAAATAATATTTTGAGTGGTATACTTTCATTGTAAACATAACAACCGAGAGATCTCGATATCTTCCATTCTACACACATTATAGGCGGTTCCCAAACAGAATGGTAAAGTTTATACTCCCCCTACCACTAACAAACATCAATCCATGGCTTGTCCGAAACAACGGGTGCCTCCAACTATCAACAATCCTGGGGGAGTTTTGTTTGCAATTATTTTAATTTAAGCATGGAACTGGGCATCCCGGTTACCAACCATTTTCTCGTGAATGAGGAGCGGAGTCCACTCCTCTTGAGAATAACTCGCCTAGAATGGAAGATGTAGACAACCCTAGTTGATACATGAGCTATTCGAGTATACAAAACAGAATTTCATTTGAAGGTTTAGAGTTTGGCACATACAATACTTGGAATGGCAGGTAGATACCGCATATAGGAAGGTGTGGTGGATTCATATGGAATAACTTTTGGGGTTTATGGAAGTGGATGCACAAGCAGTATTCTCACTTAGTACAAGTGGAGGCCAGAAAGAGACTGGGAAGCGACCAGCTAGAGAGCGACAATAGTCATGAACATGCATTAAAATTAATCAGCACTGAGTGCAAGCATGAGTAGGATATAATTAATCATGAACATAAATATCGTGGAGGCTATGTTGATTTTGTTTCAACTACATGTGTGAACATGTGCCAAGTCAAGCCACTCGAATCGTTCAAAGGAAGATACCACCCTATCATACCACATCACAACCATTTTAATAGCATGTTGGCACGCAAGGTAAACCATTATAAACTCCTAGCTAATTAAGCATGGCATGAGCAACTATAATCTCTAAACGTCATTGCAAACATGTTTCATTCATAATAGGCTGAATCAGGAACGATGAACTAATCATATTTACACAAACAAGATAGGTCGAGTTCATACCAGCTTCTCTCATCTCAATCAGTCCATCATATATCGTCATTATTGCCTTTCACTTGCACAACCGAACAGTGTGGATAATAATAATAGTGCACGTGCATTGGACTAAGCTGGAATCTGCAAGCATTCAATACAAGGGAGGAGACAAGGTAATATGGGCTCTTGGTTGGATCAACAATAATGCATATGAGAGCCACTCAACATTTTCATTATGGTCTTCTCCTCTCCACCCCCAAAGAAAAGAAGAAAAACAAAACTATTTACACGGAAAAGCTCCCAACAAGAAAAAGAAGAACGAGAAATCTTTTTGGGTTTTCTTTTTAATTATTACAACTACAGGCATGGAAAGTAAACTAGCTAAAAGCTACAACTATTTTTTTGGATTTTCTTAAGGTTTTTCAAACACACAAGAAGAATGCTGGAAAAGAAAATAAACTAGCATGGATATTACAATGAAAAAGTATGAGCATCGACAACTGGAATGAGTGTGTGAACATGAATGTAACATCATTGAGCAATACGTACTCCCCCAAGCTTAGGCTTTTGGCCTCAGTTGGTCTATGGCCATGGCTCAAAGCTACCCTCTCCGGTGTACGGAGGAGTGTCCTCTGGGTGCCACTAGTTGGCAATCTCCTCCGGATCCCACTGATAAACAGACTGCCAATAAGGATCAAGGGGTGGCTCCGGCTCGGGCTCTGGAGCTAATGTTAGGCTCTGGTAGGCATGAATGGCCTCCGGCAAAATGAGGTACATGCCTGAAAATATGTTAAACAAAGAAGGCGCAGGCAAGGTAATAATCTCATAGTAGTTTTTTTATCAAATATCAATCTATACTTAAGCATCTTCTTTTTATCCTTAACAATGAAATCATGTGCTACCATACTCTTATAATCTAGAAAAATAGGGGCAACAACTTTTCCTCTTTCTCATAATGCCTAATAGGTATCCTAAAGTGTGCAGCAAGGCGCGAAACAAAGATGCATGGGGCCCTTTGTACGGTTCAGATTTAATCATTTAGCAACAACAGCGCCTAAACTGAAAGTGGTGTCACGAAACAAAGCATGGCACAAAATAACAATATCAGGAGCACTAAGATTTCCACTGTTTCCGCGACCAATTAAGCATCTACTTGCAAATATCGCAAAGTAATGCAGAACAGGAAAATGTATGCTAGTAATTCTTGCATCAGAAACTTTCCTCGTTTCCCCTACAACAATTGTATCAATAAACCCCTCCACATCATTACAATGTGGTTCCTCTATGCTGCCCTCAAAGGGTATCTTACAGACCCGACAAAAATCATATAGTGACATCTCCTTAACCTCATCATATAAATAAAATTCCACTGAAGGTGGTGATTTCTTAGCATGAAAGTAAAAACATTGCATGAAAATATTAGTGAGGAGAAGATACTGTTCGCGCTGGTCGCGAAGGAAGTCGACAAGGCCTGCATTTCAGCCAAATAATAAAAATCTCTCCCTAATAATAAAGCACAGATTGACTCCTTGGGTTCACCATCACAATACGCTTCTTCTCGTAAGTTTACGCTTTCAGTTTGAATTTAAAACATATACGCGAGGTGGTACTAAAGCATTGGTCGCTTCTGGTCATACGTCAATTTTCGTTCAGATTGTTCGGCACCGAAAAAGGGAACGAAACAGCCCATCCAGAAAAGGCCAAGCGAACGAAACAGCCCATGAGCCATCCCTTACACCCACGTAAAAATGTTTCCTAACCCTCAAAAAGAAAACGTAAAAACATTTCGTTTTGTATAAGAACAGGAAACACCTATGATCCACGCACCGGTTGGATCCTGCCTTTTCGATTGGCTTGATTCACATAACATTGGATCGATTGTGATCTCGCGTCTTAGGTCCGCTGCAACCGAGGTGAGAGCGCTCGCAATCGTCGGCAAGACTCTGGCAGCGGCGGACAAGGAGCTATTTCATGGATTCATCGTGACCTGCCGTAGCACGGCCGTACGTGGAGACGGACATGGAGCAGGACGAGGGCCATCGAGATTGAGGTGTCGATGAGCACAACAGAACCTTCCACCGTCGTTGAAGTCGACGATGATAATGGCAAGGATGTAGATGCAGGTGGGATTGGACGCGAAGAACGAGCTCTGTGCAAGCTGCATGGATTATCATCTAGCATGACGATGACCTGCCGCTGGGAGCAGTCGGGACCAGACCAAAGTGCCCAGCGGGCCTGTCCCCCTGAACCGGACCGGTGAGGCGAAAGCTCGGTTAGGGTGAGGGATCTAGCGATGGCGAGGGAGCGCTAGCTGCGTGTGTGTGTGTGTGTTGTGCCTTTGTGCGTGCCCAAAGTGGTTGCGTGCGTTTGTGCCATGCCCTATCCTAAAGAGCAACTCCTCCGGATGCTTGTTGCAGACAAAGAGGCAGTCCATCTATGGTAGCGTCTCATCTTGGGGAACTCTGCCGCCCGGCGGCACTGTCACCACATACTACTATGTACGTACATCGTTGCTTCAAATTTTAGATTACTAATCAGCTTGTACTGCAATACCAACTGTACATACATCATTGCAAATTTAGACATCATATGTGGGGGACGACCATGACGAGATCAACTTATTGTTCCTGCAGGAACAAGACGGGGCATACCAACGTATATGTGCTCACCGATGTGTTTGTCGGCACCCGAGATGCCCTTGGAATGAACACATGTGAACTGAGAGATTGCTTTAGGAAGAAGCGGTTGTCTTGCCAGCACAAACTTCACAACTTTTCTGTTCTATTTCTCTGCTATTTATTCAGACTCGCAGAACAGGAACCGAGCTTTGTGGCTCCTGACTCTGCGTCATCGTGATCAACAACACTGATGCCATCCCACGAGCAGACCTACAATGCGTGAGACTCGCTCTGGGCAGTTAAACCTGCGAGTTAAACTAGCTAACAGAAAGAAAGCGTTCTAGCCTAACCTGATGAAAAACCAAAGTGCTAACTGAACTAACTGTAAACTGTTCGCCGATGTCGCGGGGAAGAAGGAGACATACAGTTCGTGCCCTGCTTGTGAGCGTGCACGGGCTGCACCGCTTCATCGCGTTAGCAAGGCCAGAGATGTGACGGCGGCGGCAAATTTGATGGCAGCTGGTGGCCGTGGTCGGGGAAGAGAGGATGCGTGCGTCGTGTAGGCGCCGTTCTGGACCAATTCATCACGTAGGCAGGAAGATGGCGATGCGACGGTGCTCGGGTATGCGGTGGTTCACTCAGGAGGTTGCCGGTGGTCGCAACGACGAGGAACGACAGCCACGGTGACTGTGCTTTGTCGGACCTGCTCGGAGACTCGGTCAAAAAACGGATCGGACCGAGAGTTTGTCGGGCCTAATTTTCATAACCAGACCGGCCAGTTTTCTCATCAGTGAAGGACCGAGCGGGCCGCCATCAACCTTGAGTCGTCACGGTCGGTAGGATTCAAATAATGGGTCCTACTCCGGTGAGTGGTGCTGCTCCTTGCACTCAGGCTGCTCCATTTGGATGACACCGTGTGGCATTGGTCTTCACCATGTCCTATCGTATAACTTCCACTCTCATGTGGTCTCGAATATGCGCGCTCTGCCGGTTCTTGGCAAACGCTTTCAGCCATGGCCTCAAATTGTGCAGCTAGATCATGCATGTGTTGGGTCCTTCTCACCGTCTGCCGAAGATGATGCCCAAGAGAAGTCAAGGAAGGAGAAAAGGTTGTTGTTGTCGTGGTCGTTGAGACGGCTTGCCGTGAACGCAGTCACGCAGTGGATGCCATCGATGGCTAGCCGTGGACAACCGCCTCACCACCTCTAGAAAATATGGATGCACGTGATTCCGCTACAAACATTGCGGAGTCTGTGCGGTTGCGGTGCTGTGACATCTACAATACGTGGAAGAATCTCCCGGTGTTATTTACAGATGATGTTAGGGGTTTACAGGCCGGATGTTTCAACCTCCTTTTTGAAAAAGAAAAAAAAAGAAGAAAAAAAATCTACTTTTGATTGGTCAATCTTGGTTTGTTGACCGCTAGGCGGCTTCATGTTGTGCTATAGTGCACTACGGAGAGGTACATAGGTTCATCTTTATATTTTGAAGTTCAATTTGACTCCTTGATCCCGTTCTTAGGGTTCACGATTGACAACTGATTTTGGGCTATGGAACTAAAATGCCTACTCTGTGACTGAATATTTATGGATGTCTTAAAAAGAGAACAATTCAGAACTTAGATTTACAATATATTTGATGAATCTGTCTAATCTATGCTTGAAATTACAGTGTATAATTTGTTTGGATACTGTATATTTGATGGAGCCATCTAAGTTGGATCGTTGGATTTGAAATACAGTGTATGGTTTCCTTCCAACTTGCTAATTCAAATTTACTTATTTTAAACTCTATAATAATAACAATTCTAAACATCATAATAATCTAGACAATATCTTCCAAGGTATGTTTCTTTACATCTTCTTATGTCAGTTTGATGTGAGATGGGATGTAAATAGAGGCCTCTAAATAATTTAGCAGAGTTGTTATTTACACACTCGTAGGGTATCATTGTCAAGGGTGAGATGAAGCATAAGTGGTGCCAATGTAGGATCCATTTTCAAATTGAGGACGTGGACTGATGGAGAGGGTTCTTCAGGGTAAGGGTGCTCGATATTTTTTTAGGAAAATATATGGTGCCGGCAATCGGCGCATTGTGGAACCACACAAGTGTCATCTATTCTCGTCAAGGAGTGAAGGTGTACAACCCACTGCTTATGTGGTGATGACATCATGAATGAGTCATATGCTCGTCTTGTTGTAGAGTTGTTCTATTTTTTTCTCCGTTGCAACGCACGGGCATTTGTGCTAGTCTTCATAAATCCCAGCTTCTCTCAAGAACTCATCACAAGGCCATTCACAAGGGTGAACCTCCGCAGTGCAGGGGAGATTATATTTGGGCTTCTTATTCTCTTCACTTTGCTTATCCTTCGAGCTTCGACTCGAAGAGCCCCTCAACAATCTCATCATCATTTCCTCTGAAAAATTTCTGAAATTTTTAGTAACTCAAAATAAAAGTGAACCAGACTCAACAAGATTGACAACAACTACTCCCACAAGTGCCTAGAGGCCATATCATGCAATAAAACTACTTTTGACCACATAAATTTGACATGCAAGCTCAAGAACAGGGTCACCTAAGCAGCAAAAATTTGCAATAAATAAAGCACTAGAACAAAAACTAATTGGACCATTGGAGGGGTCACATACCGAAGAACAATCCCCCAAAGCAGTTTTGTGAATGGAGCTTTGAGCAAGGAGATCGAAAATGGCAGCAAGATGAGCTAGAACTGGGTTTGAGCTGGTGGAGAATTTTTTCTGGAGGAAGACGGAGTGTGTGGGTGCAAGAATAAGTGGAGGGGACCCACCTGGGGTCCATGAGGCAGGGGCGTGCCCTAGACCCTCATGGACAGGTGGTGGATCACCCTGGTGTATTCTCAGCACCAAATGTTCTTAAATATGCTAGAAAAAATCATATAAAATTTTCAGGACATTTGGAGAACTTTTATTTTTGGGGGTATTTTTTTATTGCAAGGATAATTCAGAAAATAGACAGAAAAATACTATTTTTGCTTTATTTAATCTAAATAACAGAAAGTAAAAAGAGGATACAGAGAGTTGTGCTTTCTAACTTCATCCATCGCATGCTCATCAAAAGGAATCCACTAACAAGGTTGATCAAGTCTTGTTAACAAACTCTTTCTGAATCGCATGAAACCGGAGAATTTTCGAATAACACTAGGTTACCTCAACGAGGATATGCATGTCTCCAACAATAAGAATATCATATTTCTTCTTAACAGTAGGAAGAGGAAATTCAAAACCTCCAATAATAATCGTTGAAGTTTTTCCAATAGAATTAATATTGTGGACTTGAGGTTGTTTCCTCAGAAAGTGTACCATGTGCTCATTACCATTAACATGAAAAGTGACATTGCCTTTGTCGCAATCAATAACAGCCCTTGCAGTATTCAAAAAGGGTCTACCAAGAATAATAAACATATTATCGTCCTCGGGGATATCAAGAATAACAAAGTCCGTTAAAATAGTAACATTTGCAACCACAACAGTCACATCCTCACAAATACCGACAGGTATGGCAGTTGATTTATCAGCCATTTGCAAAGATATTTCAGTAGGTGTTAACTTATTCAAATCAAGTCTACTATATAAAGAGAGAGGCATAACACTAACATCGGCTCGGAGATCACATAAAACCGTTTTAACATAGTTCCTCTTAATGGAGCATGGTATAGTTGGTACTCCTAGATCTCCTAGTTTCTTAGGTATTCCACCTTTAAAAGTATAATTAGCAAGCTTGGTAGAAATTTCAGCTTCCGGTATCTTTCTTTTATTTGTAACAATATCTTTCATGGACTTAGCATAATGATTCATTTTAAGCATAACGGTCAAACACATACGCAAAAAGATAGGTCTAATCATTTCAGCAAAGCGCTCAAAATCCTCATCATCCTTTTTCTTGGATGGTTTAGGAGGAAAAGGCATGGGTTTCTGAACCCATGGTTCTCTTTCTTTACCGTGTTTCCTAGCAACAAAGTCTCTCTTATCATAACGTTGATTCTTTGATTGTGGGTCATCAAGATCAATAGTAGGTTCAATCTCTATATCATTGTTATTGCTAGGTTGAGCATCAACATGGACATCATCATTAACATTATCACTAGGTTCATGTTCATTACTAGATTGTGTTTAAGCATCATAAATAGAAATATCATTGGGATTCTCAGGTGTGTCAACAATAGGTTGACTAGGAGCATGCAAAGTCCTATCATTTTTCCTTTTATGCTTCTTAGAAGAACTAGGTGCATCAACTTTATTCTTTGAGAATCTTGCTCAATTCTCTTAGGGTGGCCCTCATGATACAAAGGTTCCTAAGTCATTTTACCCCCTCTAGTCACAACTCTAACAACATTATCATTTTTCTTGTTATTTAATTCATTGAGAAAATCATTCTGAGCTTTAAGCACTTGTTCTACTTGAGTGGTAACCATAGAAGCATGTTTACTAATAAGTTAAAGTTCACCTTTAACTCTAGACATATAATCACTCAAGTGTTCAATCATATAAGCATTGCATTTCAATTGTCTACCAACATAGGCATTGCAGTTTTCTTACTTAACAATAAAATTATCAAACTCATCCAAGCATTGGCTAGCAAACTTAGCAGATGGGATTTCACCCTTATCAAATCTATAGAGAGAATTTACCTTTACTACCTGTGTCGGGTTATCAAGACCATGTATTTCTTCAATAGGTGGTAAATTCTTAACATCTTCAGCTTTAATACCCTTTTCTTTCATAGATTTCTTTGCCTCTTGCATATCTCCAGGACTGAGAAATAGAATACCCCTTTTCTTCGGAGTTGGCTTAGGAGTTGGTTCAGGAAGTGTTCAATCATTTTCATTACACAACATATTATTCAATAGCAATTCAGCTTGATCAACAATTCTTTCCCTGAAAACACAACCAGCACAACTATCCAGGTGGTCTCTGGAAGCCTTGGTTAGTCCATTATAAAAGATATCAAGTATTTCATTTTTGTTGAGAGGATGATCAGGCAAAGCATTAAGTAATCGGAGAAGCCTCCCCCAAGCTTGTGGGGGACTCTCTTCTTCAATTTGCAGGAAATTATATATTTCCCTTAAGGCAACTTGTTTCTTATGAGCGGGGAAATATTTAGCAGAGAAGTAATAAAGCATATCCTGGGGACTATGCACACAACCAAGATCAAGAGAATTAAACCATGTTTTAGCATCACCCTTTAATGAGAACAGAAATAACTTAAGGATAAAGTAGTCGCGAGTTTTCTCATCATTAGTAAAAAAGGGTGGTTATATCATTTAATTTAGTAAGATATGCCACAATAGTTTCAGATTCATAGCCATAAAAAGGATTAGATTCAACCAAAGTAATTAACTCAAGATCGACAGAGAAATCATAATCCTTATTGGAAATACAGATAGGTGAAGTAGCAAAAGCAGGGTCATATTTCATTCTAGCATTCAAAGACTTTTCTTTCATCTTAGCTAACAGTTTCTTAAGATCATATCTATCATTGCAAGCTAAAAAGTCTCTAGCAGTTTCTTCATCCATAACATAACCCTCAGACACAATAGGCAATTCATATCTAGGGGAGAATCTTCATCATCACTTTCATCAATATTATCAGTTTCAATAATTTCATTCTCTCTAACCCTAGCAAGTTGTTCATCAAGAAATTCAACTAATGGCACAGTATTATCAAGCATAGAAGTAGTTTCATCGCATCATGCAAAGCAGAAGTGGCATCATCAATAACACGCGACATATCAGAATGAATAGCAGGAGTAGGTGTCGCAAGTTTACTCAAAACAGAAGGTGAATCAAGTGCAGAGCTAGATGGAAGTTCCTTACCTCCCCTCGTAGTTGAGGGAAAAATCTTGGTTCTTTCATCTTTAAAGTTCCTCATAGTGATCAACAAATATAAATCCCAATTGACTCAAAGAATAGAGCTATGCTCCGCAGCAACAGCGCCAAAAAATAGTCTTGATAACCCACAAGTATAGGGGACCGCAACAGTTTTCAAGGGTAGAGTATTCAACCAAATTTATTGATTCGACACAAGGGGAGCCAAAGAATATTCTCAAGTATTAACAGTTGAGTTGTCAATTCAACCACACTTGAAAGACTTAATATCTGCAGCAAAGTATTTAGTAGCAAAGTAGTATGGAAGTAACGGTAACGGTGGCAAAAGTAACAGTAGCAGTTTTGTAGTAATTGTAACAGTGGCAATAGTGAAGTAACTAAGCAAAGATCAATATGTGAAAAGCTCGTAGGCATTGGATCAGTGATGGATAATTATGTCGGATGCGATTCATCATGCAACGGTTATAACATAGGGTGACATAGAACTAGCTCCAGTTCGTCAATGTAATGTAGGCATGTATTCCGAATAGTCATACATGCTTATGGAAAGAACTTACATGACATCTTTTGTCCTACCCTCCCGTGGCAGCAGGGTCCTCTCGGAAACTAAGGGTATTAAGGCCTCCTTTTAATAGAGTACCGGAACAAAGCATTAGCACTTAGTGAATACATGAACTCCTCAAACTATAGTCATCACGGGAGTGGTCCCGATTATTGTCACTTCAGGGTTACCGGATCATAACACATAGTAGGTGACTATTTACTTGCAAGATAGGATCAAGAACTGACATATATTCATGAAAACATAATAGGTTCAGATCTGAAATCATGGCACTCGGGCCCTAGTGACAAGAATTAAGCATAGCAAAGTCATAGCAACATCAATCTCAGAACATAATGGATACTAGGGATCAAACCCTAACAAAACTAACTCAATTACATGATAAATCTCATCCAACCCATCTCCGTCCAGCAAGCCTACGATGGAATTACTCACGCACGGCGGTGAGCATCATGAAATTGGTGATGGAGAAGGTTTATGTTGACGATGGCGACGGATTCTCCTCTTCAGAGCCCCGAACGGACTCCATATTAGCCCTCCCGAGAGAGATTAGGGCTTGGCGGCGGCTCCATATCGTAAAACGCGATGAATCCTTCTCTCTGATTTTTTTCTCCCCGAACGTGAATATATAGAGTTGGAGTTGAGGTCGATGGAGCATCAAGGGGCCCACGAGATACGGGGGCGTGCCCCAAGGGGGTGGGCGCGCCCCCACCCTCATGGACAGGGTGTGGGCCCCCTGACATTGATTCTTTCGCCAACATTTTTTATATATTCCAAAAATATTCTCCGTGAAGTTTCAGGTCATTTCGAGAACTTTTATTTCTGCACAAAAATAACACCATGACAATTCTGCTGAAAACAACATCGGTCCAGGTTTGTTCCATTCAAATCATGCAAGTTAGAGTCCAAAACAAGGTCAAAAGTGTTTGGAAAAGTAGATACGATGGAGACATATCAGTATCTCTGGGCCCTCTCGGTAATGCTCATCACTATAAGCCTTGCAAGCAATGTGGCTAATGAGTTAGTTGTAGGATGATGCATTACGAAACGAGTAAACAGACTTGCCGGTGACGAGATTGAACTAGGTATGATGATACCGATGATCGAATCTCGGGCAAGTAACATACCGATGACAAAGGGAACAACGTATGTTGTTGTGTGGTTTGACCAATAAAGATCTTCGTAGAATATGTAGGAACCAATATGAGCATCTAGGTTCCGCTATTGGTTATTGACCAGAGATGTGTCTCGGTCATGTCTACATAGTTCTTGAACCCGTAGGGTCCGCACGCTTAACGTTCGATGACGATGTGTATTATGAGTTATGTGATTTGATGTACCAAAGGTTGTTTGGAGTCCCGGATGAGATCATAGACATGACGAGGAGTCTCAAAATGGTCGAGACATAAATATTCATATATTGGAAGGCTACATTAGGACACCAGAATGGTTCGGGTCATTTCGGATAAGTTTCAGAGTACCGGGGGTTACCGGAACCCCCCCCCCACCGGGAAGTTATTGGGCCTCATGGTCCTAATGGTGGAAGAGAGGAGGCAAGCCAAGGTGTGGCGCCCCCCTAGCCCAAACCGAATTGGACTAGGGCTAGGGGGCCGCCCCCCTTTCCTTCTCTTCTTCCTCTCCTTCCTTCTTCTCCTACTAGACTAGGAAAGGGGGAAACCTACTCCTACTAGGAGTAGGATTCCCCTCCTTGGGCGCGCCCCTTGTGGCCTCCCCTCCTCCTCCTCCCCTCCTTTATATACGGGGGAGGGGGGCACCCCATAGACACACAAGTTGATCTTTAGTCGTGTGCGGTGCCCCCTCCACAGTTTTACACCTCGGTCATATTGTCATAGTGCTTAGGCGAAGCCCTGCGTCGGTAACTTCATCATCACCGTCAACACACCGTCATGCTAACGGAACTCATCCTCGGCCTCAGCTGGATCAAAGAGTACGAGGGACGTCACCGAGCTGAACGTGTGCAGATGATGGAGGTGTCGTGCGTTCGGTACTTGGTCGGTTGGATCGCGAAGACGTTTGACTACATCAACCGCGTTACTAAACGCTTCCGCTTTCGGTGTACGAGGGTACGTAGACACACTCTCCCCTCGCGTTGCTATGCATCTCCTAGATAGATCTTGCATGATCGTAGGTAAATTTTTGAAATACTGCGTTCCCCAACACAATCATAATATGCTGAATCATGGATACTGAGTTAAACATATTTATGAAAACAAAAACAAATTGAGTTCATACTGCTTTTTCTGCCTCAGTCAATTCATCATATATCGTCATTATTGCCTTTCACTTGCATGACTGAATGATGTGAAAATAATAATAGTGCAAGAGTGATGTAGACTAAGCTGGAATCTGCAAACATTTTATTCAAAAGGAGAAGACACGGTAATTTGAGCTTTCTGTTAGATTAACAATAACGCATATGAGAGCCAATCAACATTTTCATCGTGGTCTTCTCCTTGGTACGATTCAGCAAAATAAAAGAATTTCACAGAAACACACTGAAATATTTTTGGAGTTTTTAGTTTTTCTTGAAGAAAGAAAATTAAGGAATTAAAAAAAACGAGAAAAACTATTTACACGAGAAAGCTGCCAACAAGCAAAAGAAGAATCGAGAAATCGTTTTGGGTTTTCTTTTAATACTAAAAATAATTTAAACTAAAAAAGAAAAACCAAAAAGAAGCGGGAAATGTTTTTGAATTTTCTCAAAGTTTTTCAAACACACAAGAAGAAAGCGAGAAAAAATGAAACTAGCATGGATAATACAATGAAAAAGTATGGACATCGACAAGGAAATGTGTGAACATGAATGTAATGTCGGTGGGAATACGTACTCTCCCAAGCTTAGGCTTTTATCCTAGCTTGGTAATCACCACCCGTAGTAGCCTATAGTCCAACGTCAAAGTGCTGAGGCGGAGGCACCTGAGCATCCCACTCCTGGGGCTCCTCCTCTTTTGCTGCCTGTGCGTTTCGGTAGGCAATAATGTCCGCTGGCATGACCCTGTATCCGTTCCTGGCAATAGAATCAAACAAAGCAGGTGCAAGCAATGGGATAATATCATGGGTATCCTCACTGAAAACCAAGTTATAGCGGAGAGGGTCAAGTAGCTCAGTGTTATCAAGAAACTGATGGTCCACCAATGACTGGCGGTCCAGATAAACTCTAGGCAACAAATAATCATGTTGGTGTAGCGGAATGTTAAAGCGTCTCACCAAGCAAGTTGCATAAATACCACCATGAATTTTACCCTTAGTTCTATTAGTGTGTAGGTGGCATGCAACAATAGCTCCTAGGCTATAAGTGTGATCATCATGAAGCGCGCCATGTAAAATGGCAAGGTCAGGTGCATTGAGTATACTGCCCTTCTCTCTAGCAGTCAAGCACTTGGCTATGAATAGAGTAAAATAGTGCATGGAAGGAAACTAGAAGCTAGTGGCGTGGCTTTAAACACACCCCTCTCTTCACCCACAACTAGGGTGCGGAGGAAACCCTCAAACTCCGTCGATCTAGGTTCTCTTAACTCCCCTTCAAAGGGAATTAAGCATGTCTCACAAAATTCAGTAAGCGATATTTGATGAGTTTCAACATACAAATTAAACAGCACCTCAGGAGGATTGTTCCTATTTAAGAAATGGAAATTTTGCACAAAGGAATTTGTAAGGACATGGTGTTGGTCACACTCATGTGCGAGGAAGTCAGTTGTTACGTCTCCAATGTATCTATAACTTTTGATTGTTCTATACTATTATATTATCTGTTTTGGAATCTTTATATGCATTAATATGCTATTTTATATTATTTTTGGGACTAACCTACTAACCTAGATCCCAGTGCCTGTTCCTGTTTTTCCCTGTTTTTGAGTTTCGCAGAAAAGGAATACCAAATGGAGTCCAAACGGAATAAAACATTCGCGATGATTTTTCTTGGACTAGAAGACAACAAGGAGACTTGGAGATGAAGTCGGAGGAGCCACGAGGTGGCCACAAGGACGGAGGGCGCGCCCCCACCCTTGTGGGCCCCTCGTGCACCTCCTGACCTAATTCTTACACCTATATATTCCCATATATCCCCAAACCAACAGAGGCATCCACGAAAACACTTTTCCACCGCCGCAACCTTCTGTACCCGTGAGATCTGATACGTCTCCAACGTATCTATAATTTATGAAGTATTCACATTGTTATTTATCATTCTAGGATGTTTTAACAATCATTTTATAGCAACTTTATATCATTTTTGGGACTAACCTATTGACCCAGTGCCAAGTGTTAGTTGCTATTTTTTGCTTGTTTTTTACATCGCGGGAAATCAATATCAAACGGAGTCCAAACACCACAAAACTTTTTGGAGAATTTTTATGGACCAGAAGACACCCAATGGGCCAGAGCTGCACCTGGGGGGTGCCCCAAGGGGGGAACAACCCACCAGCACGCACCTGGGCCCCCAGGCGCGCCCTGGTGGGTTGTGCTCACTTCGGTAGCCTCATGTACCCCTTCTTTGCACTATTAATTCCCAAATATTCCGAAACCCCTCGGGGTTAACCTAGATCAGAAGTTTTGCCGCTGCAAGGCTGTATAGCCACCGAAAATCAATCTAGACCCTTTCCGGCACCCTGCCGGATGGTGGAATCATCTCCGGTGGCCATCTTCATCATCCTGGCGGCCACCACGATGAGGAGGGAGTAGTCCACCCTCGGGGCTGAGGGTTTGTACCAGTAGCTATGTGTTTAATCTCTCTCTCTCTCTCTCATGTTCTTGAGATGTCACGATATTGATGTATAGCGGGCTTTGTTAATATAGTCAGATCATATGGTGTTTTCCCCTCTCTATCTTGTTGTGATGAATTGAGTTTTTCCCGTTGAGATTTCGTGGTTATCGGATTGAATACTTTTATGGATTTGAGAACACTTGATATATGTCTTGCAATTGAATACTCGTGGTGACAATGGGGTATCATATTGATTCATTTGATATATGTTTTGGCACTCAACTCGCGGATTCCCGAGGTGACATTTGGGTAATCTATGCATAGGGGTTGATGCACGTTCTTGTCTTTGTTTCTCTGATAGAAATCTTGGGGCACTCTTTGAAGTTCTTTGTGTTGGATTGAATATTATGAATATGAATTTGCTTTGGTGTTATTTTATTACGAACTCTAGGATAGATCGAACGGAAAGAATAGCTTTGTGTTATTTTAGTACGGACTCTTGAATAGATCGAACGGAAAGAATAGTTTTGAGGTGATTTCGTACCCTACAAACAATTTATTCTTATGTTCTCCGCTAGATAGGCACTTTGGAGTGATTCTTTATTGCACTTTGAGGGATTGTCATATGATCCAATTATATTAGCACTGTTGAGAGATTGCACTAGCGAAAGTACGGGCCCTAGGCATCATTTTAAGCATTGCAATACCATTTTTGTGCCCGTTTACTATTTGCTACCTTTCTGTTTTTATTTATTCAGATTATAAAAATATATTTCTACCATCAACATTACACTTTTGTCACCATCTCTTCGCCGAACTAGTGCACCTATACAATTTGCCATTGTATTGGGTGTGTTGGGGACACAAGAGATTTCTTGTATTTGGTTGCAGGGTCATTTGGGAGAGCCCGTCTTCATCCTACACCTCTCACAGATTGATAAACTTAGGTCATCCACTTGAGGGAAAATTGCTACTGTCTTACAGAACTCTGTGCTTGGAGGCCCAACACATGTCTACAAGAATAAAGTTGCATAGTAGACATCAAGATCCCATCTAGGGACCTTTTCTGGCACCCTGCCGGAGGGGGATTAGATCATGGAGGGATTCTACATCAACTCTATTGCCCTTCGGATGAAGCATGAGTAGTTTACCATAGACCTACACTACAAAAAAATACACTTTCGTGATGATACATGTTTGTCACAGTAGGTCGCATTTTTTGTCATGCATGTACATCCATGACAATTTTATGACAGAATCAAGATAGTCATACCTGTGCTGTCGTAGCAGTGTTCCATGACATTACCAAAATTATCATCATGGAAGTGTCCACTTCCATGACGATAAATCACGCGTCACAGAAGTGCTTTCGTCAAGGGTGACCGACACGTGGCATCCACCGTAACGTAACGCCGTTAAGCTATCGGGTCCGGTTTTGGATCCGATAACCCGCTAACAGCCCCGACCAATGGGTATTTTCCACGTGTAAAATCATCATTGGCTGGAGGAAACACGTGTCGGCTCACCGTTGGGACAAATGTCATCCACTCATTGGACAGAAGGCGCCTATGATACGTCGAAACGTGGCACGGTCTAACAGAGGCACATTCCTATGAAAAGGTCGGCCCGTTTGACTTGGTCAAAAGGTGGCGGGCCGGCCCACGGAAAGCGTGTTAATGACATGTTCGCATATAGCCCATTTATAGCCCACTAACCCAGGGCCTGTTACGACCTATCCGAATTAGGCCCAGTAGCGTCATCTGGGCCGTCCAATATGATTCCAGCCCATTTTATGTTCCGGCCCATGTATGGCACATGACGTCTTTCAGCCCAGATGAGGCCCTTTGTAACTCTTGGCCCATTAACAGCCCGTGGTGAAACTGGCCTGTAATGAACAGTGTATCACTTTATACCCATTAATGTCCCATTAATCCATTGGGCCTTTTGCAACCCATGTTATCTTTCGGCCTTCTCAGGGCCCATTTATTCTTGGGCTCATTTCTAGCATTCGGTTACTTACGGCCCGTTACTACCATTTTCTGCTTGTGGGCCAAATTCAGCCCGTGGTTACAGTCGGCCCATTTGTGGCCCGTTAATACGTTGGGCCGTTTTCATAGCGTAATCAAATACGGCCTATTAACGACGACCTGTTATGGTCGGCCCATGAACGGACGACTCCAACTCTAGCCCGTTTACGACCATAATGCGGTCTGTTTTTGGCCCATGTTTGGCCAATCGATCATATGGCCCGTCTAAGGCCCATTGATGATACGGCCCATAGAAGGCACATTGTTTCTACGGCCCGTAGAAGGCCCATTGTTTCTACGGACCGTAGAAGGACCATTGTTTCTACAGCCCGTAGGAAGCTCAGTGTCACTACAGTAAATATGTAGCCCATGGCTTGTTAAAGGCGGGAAACTACTATAGGTTTAGACCTGCTAATGGCCCAAGATGATTATAGGCCCACGTTTTGGCCCATATGAGTAACGAGCCGGCCTGAAGACCGACAACACTGAGATCCACTAAACCTTCCGGCCTAAATTATAGCATACCGACCAAAGAATAAACACTACAAAAAAATACACTTCCGTGATGATACATGTTTGTCACAGTAGGTCGCGTTTTTTGTCATGCATGTATATCCATGACAAATTTATGACAGAATCAAGATAGTCATACCTGTGCTGTCGTAGAGTGTTCCATGACATTACCAAAATTATCATCACGGAAGTGCCCACTTTCATGACGATAAATCGCGCGTCACAGAAGTGCTTTCGTCAAGGGTGACCAACACGTGGCATCCACCGTAACGGAACGCCGTTAAGCTATCGGGTCCGGTTTTGGATCCGATAACCCGTTAACAGCCCCGACCAATGGGGATTTTCCACGTGTAAAATCATCATTGGCTGGAGGAAACACGTGTCGGCTCATCGTCGGGACAAATGTCATCCACTCATTGGACAGAAGGCGCCTATGATACATTAACATGTGGCACGGACCAACAGAGGCCCATTCCTGTGAAAAGGCCGGCCTGTTTGACTTGGTCAAAAGGTGGCGGCATGTTCGCATATAGCCCATTTACAGCCCGCTAACCCAAGGCCCGTTACGCCCTATCCGAATTAGGCCCAGTAGCGTCATCTGGGCCATCCAATATGATTCCAGCCCGTTTTCACTTCTGGCCCATGTATGGCCCATGACGTATTTCGGCCCATATGAGGCCCTATGTAACTCGTCGCCTATTAACAGCCCATGGTGAAACTGGCCCGTAATGAATAGTGTATCACTTTACACCCATTAACGGCCCGTGGTGAAACTGGCCCGTAATGAACAGTGTATCACTTTATACCCATTAACGACCCGTTATTCCATTGGGTCGTCTCCAGCCCATGTTATCTTTCGGCCTTCTCAGAGCCCATTTATTCTTGGGCTCATTTCCAGCAATCGTTTACTTACGGCCTGTTACTGTCATTTTCTGCTTGTGGGCCAAATTCATCCCGTGGTTACAGTCAGCCCGTTTGTGGTCCGTTAATACGTTGGGCTGTTTTCATAGCATCATCAAATACGGCCTATTAACGATGGCCCGTTATGGTCGGCCCATGAACGGACGATTCCAACTCTAGCCCGTTTATGGCCAGAATGCGGTCTGTTTGGCCCGTATAAGGCCCATTGATGATACGGCTCATAGAAGGCCCATTGATGATACGGCCCGTAGAAGGCCAATTGTTTCTACGGCCCGTAGAAGGCCCACTGTTTCTACAGCTCGTAGAAGGCCCACTGTTTATACGGCCCGTAGAAGGCCCACTGTTTCTACGGCCCGTAGGAGGCCCAGTGTCACTACAGTAAATATTAGCCCATGGTTATTGTGGCCTAGTTTTAAAAAATAGGTTATTGCAGCCACTAGCAAACCGCAGAAAAAGAACTGCACTGACTACAAGCAAACAAATAAACAAGACAACAAGGAAATAAATAAGCAATCAACTTACACTAGGATATCACAGCTATTACACATATTACATCCACTGGGCATCAAAGTTCGCCACCAGTGCAAATATAGGGAACACAACAGCATATAAACGCCGCAGCAAAACAAGTCCAGAACTGAAACCACTTCAGAAGAGCTCAAGAAACAATATCCTGGGTACCCATAATGCTGGCAAGATGCTTAGCAAGCTTATTAACTTTCTCTTGTTTGGCGCTTAAGTCCTCCAGCGCTTGCCGTTGCACCAAAAAGTATGCATCTGAATTCTGCAGGGACTTCCTCAGTCCTTCGGCTTCCTGTCGCACAACATCTGATCGATGTCTTTCAACTTGGAGTTGAGAGTCAAGAAGCCGAACTGATTCAGGCAATGAGTTCGAAGAGCTGGTGCCAGCAGTGGTAGCTAGTAACTCGAACACTACATCAAGACAGGACTTTGGGGTTGTCTCAGTGTCTTCAATATAGTTTTTATCAGCTTTCTTGGAGACCAACAGGGATGTCTCACTATCTTGAACCTTATCTGCATTACTTCCTTTACCATTGCATAACAGGGTACTCTTCTCCAATATTTTATCCACGTCCTAAAAGAGAAACAAACAAACACATCTCAGGTTTACAATGTAGTATAAGAAACTCATTTTGGTAAACCAGTTCAGTAGTAAGGTGGACATGATAACAACATGAAACAAACATATATCTATGTAGTATGGTCACTGTATGGTCTATATCATTCTAGTTTATGTTGCCAAATCAAGATAGATACAGTTCGAATCATATCTATTTAAGACAAAGCAGCATAGACAGAATATAAGTGTGGGAAACTACATAGCAATAACAACACTTGTAATGTGCATGGCATGAGAACATAACTGTTTATTCAATTGAGACTGAAATCAACATAGAGCAAGTTACAACAGCAAACAACCAAACACATTGAAGAAACAGGTTTAAAACATACCTGTTGCACCATTGGAGTTTCAATTGCATCCTTCAAATTTGAAATTAGTTGGTATCAGTAAATACAGTGATGCAAGAGCAAAGTAGTATGAACCATAGCTACGGAACCTGACCTGAGAACAATTCTTCTTCTGCTTTAAGCGTTGACTTCAGGTTCGGAGTGGTGGTTCTTGTGATTTGGGCACTGCAGTTGCCTTACTAACTGCTCGTGTTTGGGTGCTCTGTGGTGGAGACGGTGCTGTGTCAACGGGAACTGGGTGTCTATCTACTGGGATTGGGGTTAGAAGGGGTGTAGCTGGTTCTTTGTCCAACTGGGTAGGGGTACAATCTGCATGAGTGTGGGTTATGTGTGGTGGGGCTGGTTCTTGGGAAAGTACAACCGTGGTTCTATCTGCATCGACAGGTAGCACGATCTTTTCTGAAGACCATGTTTTTACTCCCACAGATACTGCCATCACTCCCTCCAATTGAAATGGCTGATAAACAAGAAAAGTAATTGAATGTACAGGCATTGTAAGATAGACAGATGCAATGGATAGTAGGGAAGAAAACAGGGCATGAAATAATTCACATTTATGTTGTCTAAGCAAACAGAATAGCAGGACATAATTTCACATATATGATGGCTAATTAAACAAGATAGTATGACACAATTTCACATGTATGATGGCTAACTAAACATGATAGAATGACATACTTCAAAATATGATGACTATGTAAACATGATGACATGATATAACTATACGATGTGTCTATTAAAGTGGTTGGCATGCCATAAATCACAAACATGCCGTCGATGGAAACATGATGGCATGATATAATTCATGGATAGAATGACATAATTTAGATATGATGACTATGTAAACAGGATGAGATGATATAACTATATTATGTCTTTAGAAAATGGGTTGGCATGCCATAATTCAGATACATGCTGTCTATGTAAACATCATGGCATGACCTAATTCAAATATATGATTTATATACTAAGGAAGTGAGTAGAGGGCAATCGCATATATGATGTGTCAACTTAGGAGATGGCATTCAATATTGTGTATATGATGTAAAAACTAAGCATTGCAATACAACATATGCATTATATGAGTAATATAACCCTGCCAAGTTTGAGCATACACCTCAGGGGGATAATAGGACTAGTCATTTGCCTCTGAATCCTCCTCTGAAGAGCTATCTGTAACCAGCAAGATGTCTGCTTCAGCAGGTAGCATTGTCTGCTCCGAAGACCTTGTTTTCACTCCAGATTTCTCCATCACCAATTCAAATGGCTGATGCACAGGAAGAGCAGTTGAATATACAAACATTGTCGACAAAAGCAATGAGAAATACAAAAAAAGTATGGCATGATATAATTCACATATATGATGCTTGCCTAAACAGCATGGCATTACATAATTCACATACATAATGCCTTGCAACAAGATAACATTGCATAATTCACATATATAATGTCTTGCAACAAGATGACATTGCATAATTCACATATATGGTAATTAGACACTAAACAGGTGGAATTCACACAAAGCATGTCTAAACTAAACAAATGACATAGCAATGCAAGATACCATACGCACGATATGAGCAACATAACCCTGCCAAGTTAGGGCATGCACCTCGGGGGGGGGGGGATATGACTGGTCATTTGTCTCTGAATCCTCCTCTGAGGAGCTATCGGTAACCAGCAAGACATGCGCTTCGTCAGATAGCATTGTCTGCGATGAAGACCTTGTTTCCACTCTAGATTTTTCCATGACCGTGCCAAATGGCTGATGCACAGGAAGAGTAATTGAATGTACTAAAATTGTTGACAAATTTAACACGTAATAAAAAATGATGGCATGATATAATTCACATATAAGATGACTGGCTAACCAGGGTGGCATTGCAAAATTCACATATATGATGCCTGGCTAGACAAGATGGCATTGCATGATTCACATATACGATAAAGAAATTAAATAGATGGCATTGACACAAAGCATGTCTAAACTAAGAGATGACATATTTAATGTATATAGTAAGCAATGCAAGGCACCATATGCATGATATTACCAACATCAGCATGCCAAGTTAGAGCGAAGACCTCATGGGGTAAATAGGAGTGGTCTTCTCCTTCTGAATCCCCCTCATAACAGTTATCTTCCTCTTGATTACGATCAGAAATGGGTGGAGGGGGCTGCCTTTGCGCCCACAATGGAACGACGTCTGCATGAAATTTTATTGCCACGCAAGGCTCGTCTCTTTTGCTCTACATGATCAATTCCATTGTGTACAATAACTGGCATGCATAGGAATAAAACATAGTGAGATTATGTAAGGAGTGCATGCACAAATCCAGAGTATGGTAGCAAACTGTGGATAGACCCAAAACCAATGATAGCAGGCAGATAATAGCTTTAGTTAAAAAATACAGATAATGGCTCCTTTAATGTTTGTTTGCACCCAACATGAAACTCGTAGTAGACACCGGAGATTAACCAGATAGTAAACAAATAGTACTGATTGCTACCCCAATATGTACCCCACAACCATTTAAAAACTCAAGTTTCAGCATTAGTTTGGACTTGACTCGGAGTCTAATAGGTGAACACGATGATAATGTAGCATGTCATCATATTAAGCGGCGCATAACGTAAGAAGACATGGAAGAGTGCGACCTCTCTTGCGGACCCGTGTAGTCCTCAAGGTCATCTGCTCAGTTGATGATGGTAATGCAGTTGTCGTGGCTGCCGGCGGCGGGGAAGAAGATCTGAGGCGGCGAAAGACAGTCTAGAGAGCGGATCCCTGCTGTGGTGAACCCTTCCGTCATTGCAGCAGCTGAGCTGGGGTGGAACACAGCACCGTAGGAGCAGGACAAACCACACAAGGTTTTCTTTGACATATATCTGTAACAGAAGTAATTGAGTAAGGGCTTGTTTGAATTTGAGGATTCTAACAATGCAGGGATAGGAAATAGACAGGAATAGGATAGGAATGCACGTGCAAAACAGAGAATTTGAAAACACAGGATGTCTGGCAATCTGGGTGTTTGATTCACAACAATTGGAAGATCACATGATGCAAAAAAGCATGGTGAGATTAAGTCAAACCACAAGAAAATGTACGGTTATAATGCTATTATGCTACTATATCTTAGTCTTGTGCTTGATGAATAGGAATATGAAAAGGAGGAGAAGTGGAAATTAGAATTCCTACGGTTTTTCTTTCAAGGAGACACTAAAGGAACAAATCCTACAGTTTTCCCTTGCTCCATTCCTTTGCACCAAATTCATGAAAAGTAGTACCATAGGAAACTTTCCAATTCCGATGTTTTTCATTCGCTTTTCCTTTCAAGCACTCACGATTCTAGTAGGCAGGCTTGATCAGGGAAAATTCTACAATAAAAAATGTTTTTTGTGCTACTTCTATTACTTTGGACCCAGGCCACTGCCATACTAGCTCAACTCCCAGGCCCATCGACAAATGCACAGCTCAAACGCGCAGAGATAAATAATGATGGCCTTCAAGAGAGTCCATCACGGATAGCTAAGTTGCCTGGTACCTCACTGCTTGTCATATAGTAGGATAAAATAATCGTATTTCCCGTTACTACGAGTGCTCAGTGGACAATATATATAACATGTAGAGTAAAAAAGAGATGCAACAAGTGTACAACCTCTTTGGCGAAGCCATGTCGATCTCAGCGTGATTGGGTTGGCCGGTGAGGATGCTCCGGCTGACTTGGCTGTCAGAGGAGGGGAAGAAGATCTTAGGCGTCTGGAGATGGAGCCCGAGGTACTGCTCCACTGTGATGGAGGGTTTCGTCGTTGGAGCAGCTCCGGTGAGTTGTACGACGCCGAGGCTGAAGCAGGACAAGAGAGACAACGAACAATGTTAACCTGAGTGGAATTCTAATAGCATCTCCAATACATGACGTAAAATACATAACCACAAAGTGCTAGATGTAAAATACAGCAGCCGCTCATCTCTGAACTTAACTGTCAAAACTGAATTTAACTGTCAAAACTGAACTTAACTGTCGAAACTGAACTTAACTGTCGAAACTGAATTTTGCTGTCGAAACTGAACGCACTAGCAAGGTGAGGCTACACGTCGGTCGACTGGCTTTTTCATCTCTGGTCAGTCGATTTTGTAGCCGTTGGATACGAAATCAAGGGCCTGCGGTTCATCTTCAACCTCCACCCCCCCTGAGCCAGCCAAACAGTAGCCCCCCGCCGCCCATGGCCGGCGGTGCACCGCCCCGCCCGCCCCGAAAACACTCCCCACCGCCGGTCCGCTGCCGCCCCGGCCATCCCTCTAGCCCCCCCCCCGTGCCGAGCTTTTTTTCCAGCGATCCCCACGCCACCGCCCCGCCAACACCCCGCCAACACCGGCGACCACCGCCCCCATCCTGAACCCTAAGATAGATAGTGGGGTACCTCTCCAGCGAGTCCCCCTCCCCACCGTGGCTGGTTCTTCCTTCACCCCGGCGGCATCGGAGTGAAGTGTAGCTAAATCGGAGCAGCATCGCAAGCATGAGCAAGAGCGAGAGAAGTAGCGCGAGCAAGAGCAATAGCAAGAGCAGACCAGGCAGGGGACCAAGAGCAAGAGCAGAGCAGCAGCGCGAGCGAGAGCTAAAGTAGCAGCAGGTCCTACTGATGTGGACATCACCACCGAGGGAGCGACGCCATGGAGGAAGTGGCCGACGACGCCGCCGTGGATGGAGCCGCGCCGTGTCGGCTCGGGACCGAGCGCCGACAGCACCGTGAGATCGAATCAAGAAGAAAATGCTGTGGTTAGTGTACAACCTCTTTGGTGGCGCCGATTAGGCCGCAGCTTCATCTGAGGAAATGGTGATGATGATGCTCTTCCGTTGGTGCAGGTGAAGACGGCGGTGTGGGAATGGAGGTGGCGCGAAAGACGAGGGGAACGTCGGGGCAGCTCCTTGGAGGTGGAGGACGGGGTGGCTGAATCGGCGGGACGATGAGATCGACGACGGATCCTCATCTGGTATGGTGGATGAGGGACGTCGAGGTGTTGCTGTGGACGACGTTGTTGGGGAAGAGGCTCCAGCTGGGTGGCGGACGGAGCAGGGTGTGGGGTTTCGCCGCGGGTTTTTGCGGCCTCGGTGTGCGAATGGGTGGGCGGATGGGATGGCAGTGGGGAACCATGGTTTAGAGACGTGCTTGTCCGAAATGTGGGGTAAGTTACGAAAGTACCCCCACCGATTTGAGGCGGTTCTTTTGGTTCAGGGGTACCACATGCATTTCGCATGTCGGGATTGCACAGGAGGTGGGAGTTTTCACGCGTGTTGTAATTTTGGAATAGCAAGGCGCGGGTTGAGATGGAGGGAGTTGTCGGAGCACAACGAGACAAAGATATATCTTAAATATTTCGGGCTAACAAGGCGCGGGTTGAAGAGGCGGGAGTTTCGCAACATGATAGATAGAGACGCTAGCTTGAATTTTCGGCATAACAAGGCGCGGCTTGAAATTTCGGAAGAACAAGCTTAACATGTATGCAAAAAAAGACAATTTACACCTCAACACGCACAACACACACACAAACACCATTTAGACTAGAGTAAGGTACACGTGCATTGCATGTATGAGATTTGGCAATCAAATTATGAATAAATACCACATTATAGCATGCAAGCTTTGAGTCATATATGCATGATGTAGATGTTCGTTTAATTCTTATAGTTCATTTCGTTCACAACCATCTAGTTTTTATAAGAAAGCTAATCTATTTTAAGATTCATGGAATTGTGCGTCGTAAGACATAAAGTAAAAACAAATAATGGCAAATCATGTAGACAAACATTTGGGAAATTCTGATACGGAAGATTCTAGAACAAATAAGAAGTGCTTGTGTTTTGATGTTGTGCATTATGCTTAAGTTCAACCATGGGGTCTTCTAGATTATACATGTGGCGAAATCTGGTGGAATCTAGATGATATCCAACGGCCAGTAGTGCTCAAATTTTCCATCTTTGGACCATCAGATTCGCCTCATCCAACGACCATCTTTCAAAGTTAAAGTTACCCGCACATAATATAAAAAATATAATATATAATATATATAGGGGTATAGATATAAATATGTGATGCAAAAGCCGCCCATCATCTTCAATTAGAATAGTGTGTCCATGCACTGATGCGACGTGGCCAAATGATGTCTGCCATCGGTATCTCAAATTCAAATCAGTCTGACCTTGTTCAATGTGTATACATTACAACATGCTCGTTTCCAAACAACACCGCGTAGATCTCCGTTATATTCATGCATGCATGGGTTTCATACATCAGGATCTCTTATTCAAATATTTGAATTCAACTTTACATTGATTGTGACCTCACCTATTCAGCTATTCTTTTACACCCACACATTAGTCTTCTTTTTATAATTGTACCACTAACTTTCTCTCGTGCATGCATGCAAACACACTACCAGTCGGCATTATCCATCGCTTTATCTCTCATGCGTGCATGCGCAACGATCGATGTTCCTCTATGTATGTGTGTATATAGCTAGGTCTTTCATAGTTTTCCACACAAACCGATCAATTGATATATCCAGTGAGGTCTCGCCCTCTTTCCCACGTCCACATCGATCAATATATGCCTCTCTATATAGGATTAACATATATAGCTAATACACCCACATTAATTATGTATCCAACGTCCCCCTCTCATCATCCATGCCTTCCGCTTCATCTCTCAGACGCTTGCACAATGGCGAAGACAGGGGGCAGTAAGGGCCCTGCCCTTCCCCCCTAACATCACTATATATCAAGGCTAATATGAATGTGATCATTAGACAATTGCTGCTAAAAATGATTTAAGTTCATGAATTGACCCTCCTCGTAAAGGATTAGCAATGCTTGGCCCCCTAGCTCATTTATTTTTCATGGCTCCGCCACTGCGCGCATCAGCGCACGTGTTCGCCCCCTCTCTCTAAATATCAATCTCGCACTTGTGCATTCCTTCATAGTCTCCCTCCACTCGGCCCCTCGCACCATCTTCTAGCCCCCAACATATTTTGCCACATGTACAATCTAGCAGACTCCATGGTTGAACTTAAGCATAATGCACAAACCTCAAAACAACAGTGGTTCTCTTTTGTTCTATAATCTTCCGTATCATAACTGCCCAAACTTTTTTCTAGTTGAATTGCCATTATTTGTTTTTTACTTTATGCATTACAACGCACAATTCCATGAATCATAAAATAGATTAAGGGCTTCTTTGATTCAAAGGATTCTCAAAGGAATTTTGGAGGATTCTAATCATTAGGAATTTTTCCTATCTTGGTTGTTTGATTCGTAGGATTGTAAACCGTAGGAACTTTTCCATATGATTCATTTGCACTAGATTTCATAGGAAACATCCCATCCACTCGAACCTCTTTGAAAGAATTCTGTGTTTTTTCTATGCACAATCAAACACTCGTACAATCCTGTAGGATTCAAGATGACATTCCACTATAATCCCACGTTTTTCCTATTCCCGCATTCTTAGCTTTTTTTATAAAAACTAATTGATTTTGAATGAGATGAACTATAAGAACTAAACGAAGGGCTACATCAGGCATATATGACTCAGAGCTTACATGCTATAGTGTGGTATTTGTTCATAATTTGGTTGCAAAATCTGATGCGTGCAATGCACGTGTACCTTACTAGTACTTCGATTATGCGCAAAACACATAAATTAGAATACCAATGGCACGCTACACAGTGTCTCTCTTACAGTTCATGAAGCCACGTGGCACATGTGTAGGCGTTGTCGCGACCTCCTTGCGTGGATTGATCACAGTGACGTGCTGCTGGTTCCAGAAGAATGTACTCGTCCTCCCTGAGCCATACTGGCGGTACATGCACGAAGCGAAGATGTGCACGCACGCCATGCACACACTCATTCCTCGCACACACACGCGGGTACACGGGCGGACGCACTTTTGTACCAAGATCCACCCCATGTGATAATTTGACACGTGTAAAGTCGTTCACTTCATTGATGGTCAATTAATATAGTGCATGCAAATTGAGTGGACGTGAGGGCGGAAGAAAGACATTATTACTCCACTGCGCATGCGAGTAGTTAAATCGTGGGTTGCTAGTAGTACTTCCATTGGTCTCCTTCGTATTTTGTGCCAATTTATGACAGTAACATAATATTTACGCATTTGAGCAGTGTAGTACTTGAAATTTATGTTCCGCTAAACTCATCGGGAGCCGTTTCAGGCCTCGAAACCAAAACCATCAATTAATCTTTACCTTGTTCCCATCACATTCGAAAGCCTGCTCACACCTACTAGTAGTACGTACCAAACCTGAACGTGTTCCCACTATGCAGGTATTAGTACTAGTGCTAGTACTTAGGTTATAAAAAGGGGAACTACCTAACCGGAAATCACTCTACCTTTCCTCCTCATAAGTGCTTCTTCTTCGTCCGTCGTTGCCATGGCCGGTGAGCAGAGCTCTAGGTCGAGACCTACTCGTAACAAGGGAGTGGCAACCAAGGTTGCGGAAAAAAGAGGGCTCGCCACCACGCAGAGACCTCGAAAGATCTCTCACGGGCAGGCGATGGCTCCCAGGAGCGCCCTAGCCGCGGAGGCGAACAGGCCAAGCCGGCGGAGTTGGAGTCGTTATCCCTCGACGACATGCCCGATCAGCTCAATAAGGAGAAGGAGTTCATCCAAGGCTTGATGGAGTTGTTGAAGGAGAGCCTCGACGACATGCCCGCTGAGCTCAATCAGCAGGGGGAGTTGACCGCCGACTTGGTGATGCTGCTAAAGAAGAGCATTGCCTCGGAGAAGAAGGCGACCGGCGAAATCCTGCGACTTCGAGAGGACAATGCGAAGCTCTGCCACGAGATCGACCTGTTGAAGGAGAAGAACGTCGACTGGAAGAAGCTGCATGAGAATAGTAGTTCCTCGATGAAGATGCTGTAGGCCCTCGCCATGGAACACCAGGGCCAGAAAGAAGAAAACTTCTGAATCTGAGGATGAAGACTATGTGGCAGTTGAGGATGAGGCCAGTTCCAAGAAGAAAGTGGTTAAAAAGGAGTATAGCACTGCTGCTGCAACTAAGCCTGGTATGAATACCAAAATGCCTGCAAAGAGAATTCCAATGTCTAAGGCCAAAGCATCTACTCAAGTACCTTTGGAATCTGAACCCAAAGAGGGTGCTGTAGAAGGGAAGAAGAGGAAAGAGAGGGTCAAGAAGACCACTGCCAGAGTGCTTGGGAGATCCTCAATCATGAGAGATTCTGAAGAGGAAGAGGAAGAAGATGCTGCACCAGCACCCAAAGCTCAGAAGCTTATGGGTGATGCCATCAGGGCAGGGGCTGTTCCATCTAAGCCTAAGATTGCTCCTAAGGCTGCTGCTCTAGCTCCAAAGCCAAAACCAAAAAGGAGCACCAGGAACATCCCTGCTGAGGAGAAGAACAAGGCCCTAGTGCCTGAAGCTGAAATGGAAGAAGAAGATGATGAGTCACATGTCTTGAGGAAGTTGAAGCCAAAAATTCCAGATCACAATGATGCTCATCCAGTTGCTGAGAACATGAAGATCAGGAAGGACTCAGGTCTAAGGCTATGGAGAGAGTCCGATCCATATGCCACCAGGAGAAGAACTACTGTGGACTACATGTTCCATACAAAGGAACAACAGGACTTCTATGAGACCATCTTGCTTGACAAGAAGCCCATAGTGTGTGATATGAGATGGGTCAACTGGGAGTACATCAGGGAGAATGATGAACACTATCCAGGAGTATATGACAGTTTCAAGGCTCGTGGAGTTGATGAGTTTGTGGCTCAGAAGCTCATAAAATGGAATGATGAGCTCATTGTGCAGTTCTACTCTACAGCTCACTTCCACCCAGATGGAAGGATTGTCTGGATGTCTGAAGGAACTAGGTACCAGTCAATGGTTGCTGAATGGGCTAAGTTGAGCAATGCTCCAGAAGAGAGTGAAGATGACTTGGATGTCTATGCCAAGAAGAAGAAGGATCACAACACCATGGCACACATGTACAAGGAGATCCCAGATGCTGCTCTTGAGACACATAAGTTTGGATCTGTACATTACCTTCTGTCAGGATTGCCAACTATCAACTGGATCCTCAGGCACACTCTCTTGCCAAAGTCAAGTGATCACAAGATGATCTGATGTCACTCCATCAACTTGCTGCACATTTTGATGTTCCACAAAAGTTCAAGTTCATGAGTCTTATAGTTGAAACTACAAAGAGGACATCTGCAGATCAGAAGAGGAGTTGTGGATATGCCTCACAGATTCAGGAGCTGATTAACTCCAAGATGGACACTGGCACATATCTGCTGGACAAGGAGCACCTGCCCATCTACCCAGACTTTGAGGACAACACTGTGGTGATGGATGAAAATGAGCCATCTTCTGTGCACGCACAAGCCAAGAAGGAGAAGGCAAAGTCTAAAAAGGCTGCAAGGATGACAACTACTGAAGAAGCATCTCAATATCTTCTGAAGAGCAAGCAAGATCAGCTTGGCTACTTGATTGCCTCCACTCTAAGGATTGAGAAGGGACTGGCCACCCTGACTCAAAACCAGGAGAGCTTGGAGAGGATCGTGGAGCAGAAGTTCTATGACTTGGATGTGAAGGTAACTGAGATCCAGTCTGTTATGGAGCAACTTCAGGATGATATGTAGGAGAGGAAGGGCTAGACAACCACTGATGCATTTGCCAGAGTGCCTAGAGCTCAGAGGTCTGCTGCAGTTCCTGTTCCAGACAGCAGAGGCACTTCATCTGCACCAGCTCCAGCACCTACTCCATCAGCTCCATCTACATCGACTGAAGCCTTAGTTCTTGGAGTTATCCGGACACCACCACCTGAAGACCAAGCCCGAGAGTCGATTTAGTGCTATGCATTTTCTAGGAACTTTTTGGTAACTTGTGGCCAAAGGGGGAGAAAAATGTATAGATCATAGGCTTCGAGAGAGAGCGTTGCTTTTTATTCTCTCTTGCTTTGGTGGTTGAACTTTATTTGCTTTGCTTGTTTGAGATACTTTCTGTCTGCGTGATACATGGATGATCACGTGTGTTTGATCATATGCTACATTAATGCTTGTTGGATGACATTATCATTTATCCCTATATGATCATTCACTTTGCTTGGTGATGAGTGCATGTATTTAATTATTATCATTTTGAGCGCTCCACCAAGATGTATGTGACATGGAAGAGTAACCCATGAGCCTAATTCTCTGTGCATTTGCAGTCCAAAGCAAATCATAAACTATGCATAAATTTAGGGGGAGCTCTTGCTTATCACATACTTCTCAAAGCGACAATGTTTTTCACTCTTATTATCATTTGTCGAAGCTTTGATCTATATGTTGTCATCAATTACCAAAAAGGGGGAGATTGAAAGTGCAACTATCCCTAGGTGGTTTTGGTAATTCCTAACAACATATAGTTCATTGAGCTAACATTATTCCAAGATTAATATTTTAGGAAAAGCTCAATGAATGGCATGGCATGGATGAGGAAAGTGGACCCCTCAAAATACTAAGGACAAAAAGGTTGGCTCAAGATCAAAGCTCAAGACTCTACATTTTATATTTTAGTGATCCAAGATCACATTGAGTCTATAGGAAAAGCCAATACTATCAAGGAGGGATGAGGTGTTGCTTGATGAGGTTCTTGCTTCATAGTGCTTAGTGATATGCTCCAAAACCCTCAACTACCTTCCCACATCCACATATGACCTAAACCAAAAGTCAAACTCGGCCCCACCAATTCTTTCTATCCGGCGTCACCGAGTTCAGATGACATAGCCACTGCCAAAAACCCTAGGCAAATCGGTCTCACCAATAGGGATCTCGGTCACACCGAGATGGGGTTGTAATCTCTCTGTTTCCCTTCGTAACGTTTCGGTACTACCGAGATGAGCGATCGGTCCCACCAAGATTGCAATGTAAACTCTCTGTTTCCCTCTTGTAACATTTCGGTCCCACCGAAATGAGTGATCGGTCCCACTGAGTTTACCTGACCAACTCTCTGGTTAGCTTATTACCAAAATCGGTCCCACCGAGTCTGTGTAATCGGTCACACCGAGATTACGTTATGCCCTAACCCTAACCATATCGGTCCTACCGAGTTGCATCTCAGTCCCACCGAAAATCCTAACGGTCACTAGGTTTGCTAAATTGGTCTGACCGAGTTTCTCAATTCGGTCTCACCAAGATTGGTAAATTGTGTGTAACGGTTAGTTTTTGTGTGGAGCCTATATATACCCCTCCACCCACTCTTCATTCGAGGAGAGAGCCATCAGAACATACCTACACTTCCAATACACATTTTCTGAGAGAGAACCACCTACTCATGTGTTGAGGCCAAGATATTCCATTCCTACCATATGAATCTTGATCTCTAGCCTTCCCAAGTTGCTTTCCACTCAAATCTTCTTTCCACCAAATCCATATCCTGTGTGAGAGAGTTGAGTGTTGGGGAGACTATCATTTGAAGCACAAGAGCAAGGAGTTCATCATCAACACACCATTTGTTACTTCTTGGAAAGTGGTGTCTCCTAGATTGGCTAGGTGTCACTTGGGAGCCTCCGACAAAGATTGTGGAGTTGAACCAAGGAGTTTGTAAGGGCAAGGAGATCACCTACTTCGTGAAGATCTACCGCTAGTGAGGCAAGTCCTTCATGGGCGATGGCCATGATGGCATAGACAAGGTTGCTTCTTCGTGGACCCTTCGTGGGTGGAGCCCTCCATGGACTCGCGCAACCGTTACCCTCCGTGGGTTGAAGTCTCCATCAACGTGGATGTATGATAGCACCACCTATCGGAACCACGACAAAAACATCTGTGTCTCCAATTGCGTTTGAATTCTCCAAACCCTTCCCTTTACATTCTTGCAAGTTGCATGCTTTACTTTCCGCTGCTCATAGATTCTTTGCATGCTTGCTTGAATTGTGTTAAGATTGCTTGACTTGTGCTAAGATAGCTAAAATATGCCAAAGACTAAAATTGGGAAAAGGATAGTTTTTTAATTGGTCAAGTAGTCTAATCACCCCCCCTCTAGACATACTTTCGATCCTACAAGTGGTATCAGAGCTTTGGTCTCCATTTGCTTTGATTTTCATAGCTTTTGGTGGTCATAGCCTTGGTTTCACAACCTAGGAGAGTATGGCGTCTAGCGAGGGAAATTATCACCGTAGAGGTCCTTACTTTGATGGTACTAATTTTGCTAGTTGGAAGCATAAGATGAAAATGCATATTCTTGGCCATAACCCTGTCATTTGGGCTATCGTGTGTGTTGGCTTGCAAGGTGAATTCTTTGATGGGAGAGAACCAAATCGTGAAGCCACCGCGGAAGAGTTGAAAATTCTGCAATACAACGCTCGAGCTTGTGATATCCTCTTCAACGGATTGTGCCCCGAAGAATTCAACAAAATCAGCCGTCTTGAGAATGCAAAGGAAATTTGGGATACTTTGATTGATATGCACGAAGGTATCGACTCCGTCAAGGAATCCAAGTTGGATGTGCTTCAAAGTCAACTTGACAAGTTCAAAATGAAGGATGGTGAAGGTGTCGCTGATATGTACTCTAGGCTTGCTCTTATCACAAATGAGATTGCCGGCTTAGGAAGTGAAGAGATGACCGACAAATTAATCATCAAGAAGATCCTAAGAGCCTTGGATGGAAAATACGATACCGTATGCACATTGATCCAAATGATGCCAAATTACAAAGATCTCAAGCCAACGAAAGTCATTGGAAGAATTGTTGCTCATGAGATGTCACTCAAGGATAAGGAGGAGCTCCATAACAAGTCAAGTGGTGCTTACAAAGCCTCATGTGAAGCCCCCACATCATCAAGTGAGTAACAAACCTTCAATGAAGAATTGAGCCTAATGGTGAAGAACTTCAACAAATTCTACAAGAATAGAAGCAAAGAGAGAAGTTCCAAGTCAAGGTCCTACAATGACAAAAGATCTTCTAGTCGAGAGTGAAACTGCTACAATTGTGGAAGACCCGGACACTACTCCAATGAGTGTACGGCTCCCCACAAGAGAAGAGAAGATTCTCCCAAAAGAAGAAGTAGAAGAGAAGAATCACCATCAAGGGAGAGAAGGAGTAGGGATGATCGATATGAACGAAGACCCTCTCGGAGAAGCAAGGATTCAGAAAGGAAGGACAAGTCATCAAGGAGCTACACAAAACGAAGACATCAAGCTCATGTTGGTGAATGGGTATCCGGCTCCGACTCCGACAATGACTCTGAGAGAAGCTATCACTCCAACTCCGAATATACTCAAGATGAAGGTGTTGCCGGTCTAGCACTTGTGTCAACCAACTCCTACGACATATTTGATTCACCAAATGAAGGAATTGGAAGATGCTTCATGGCCAAAGGTCCAAAGGTATCACAACCCGAGTATGTTGATTTCAATGGTGATGAAGATGACTTGTTAGGTGATGATGATTTACTTGTTGACAACTATAGTGATGAATACTATGATGAAACGAATGACAATGATAAGGAGAAGATTGAGTCTCTAACTAAAGAACTAAACACTCTTAAGTTAGCTCATGAAACTATCTTAGGAGATCATCGAGAACTTTTAAGGACTCATGAGAAATTACATTTTGAAAAGCTCAACCTTGAGCAAGAGCATGAGTTCTTAAAGGCAATCAATGATGATCTTTGCAAGAAAAGTTCTTCTTAAATTGCCAAGCGTTTACACTTATCCACTTACATGCCTCAAGTCAAGTCTAGTAACAAGAACAAGAAAGATTCTTCTTCTAGTAACAATAATTATGCTAAATCCAATGTTGTTGCTTCTAGTAGTTCTCTTGATTCCACTAATGATTTTCTTAGCCAAGTTACACTTGAGCAAGAAAATAGCTTATTGAAGGGAATTATAAAGAAAGGTGTTTACAAGAGCCTTGCTGGGAGTAAGCAATTCGAGGAAATTGTACGCAAGCAAGGAAGGCACCGGAAGAATCAAGGTATTGGTTTTGAATGAAAGTTCAATGCCAATGAAGTTGAGTGGGAAGAAGATCAATACCCCAAGACGAAGTTTGTTCCTCAACAAGACAAGTATGATCCTACTTCTTCCAAAGGGACACAAGCTCAAGATGATCTTCCACCACAAGACCACAAGCAAAAAGGCAAGGGCAAGCTTCAAGAGGAAATTGATGCATTTGAAGAAGCTCCTAAGGCCTTGGTCAAGTGGGTTCCCAAGACTACATCAAGTTCCACTTCATCAAGTACAACTACAACTCCGAGGATGCCCATCAAGATGGTGTGGATCCCAAACAAGAAGAACTAGAGAGTTCTTGAGGGTGACTCCGCCAACATACTTCACTCTTATCATTTTGGCAAGAACAAGTGCAATCAACTTCCACATCTTGCACTAGTTCAAGGAGTCACAAACCCTCTTGTTGGTAAGACAAGGGACAAGGTAACCTAAAGCTTTCATAAACATCATCTTGTGTGTGCATCACTCTATGTCTATGGATATCCTTGTTTGTTCCTTGTGGGACTAACCCATGTAGGTATTAAAAGTGCAACTCACTCCGAAGGATAGCTCCGAATGATCTACATCAACTTAGTGCATCCACATCTTCAGCACCTACATGAAGTCATCATCGACAAAACCCAAGGTTAGTTCATCCCTCTTAGGGGGGATCTCACATCTAGGGGGAGCTTTACTCTAACAAATTGAGTTAAAGAAACTCTAATGGTGTGAACACAACAACACTTTATGTAAAAGTGGTAACCCCACTTGTGCTTAAACAATGAGTATGACCTATGATCAAATGTTCTCATTTGACTCCTAAGTCAATATACTCATATATAGATGACCTAGTCATCGCCAATTGCTTGATAGATGCTAGAATTGTTTGTGCATGCTTTGCCACATATTTCATTTGTCATTTTATTGTGTGAGCATGTTGGTTGCATAATTTACTCATTCGAGGACATCCACTTGTTGTTTTGATTGATTGGTTTCCTTTTCTTTTGGCCAAGTGGATGGACAAGAATGCCTAAGAACCTTCTCTAGATATCTATGCTTTTCTCGTATCAAACTCTATTCATGCTACATCACAAAATTTGATCAAGTCTGATTCGAACCACTCTGTGTGAGGAGCACTCGGAGTCCCCAATTCGTCATAGACTTAAACTTCCAAAAATTCTTTGTGTGTTTCGGTCTGACCGATTCATCCATTTCGGTCATACCGAGATCACTAAGTCGATCTAGGTTTTCAATCTCGGTGCAACCGATTTGAACTTTTCGGTCACACCGAGTTTCAGTAACTGCTTGTAGTTATGAATCTCGGTGCCACCGAGTTGTTCCACTCGGTCACACTGATAAGGTCAAGCTTTATATATCCACAGGTCAAATTTTGGAAAACTTTTCGAACCTCCTAGACCCGCGCTTAGCCTGCTCTGCCTCCCTGGGTCTTCGGATCGTCCTCCTCGTCGCCAGTCACCTCCTGTCGCTGGTCTCCGCCGCCGTCAACGGGATCATCACCGCTGTTGCCGCTGTAGCGAGTTCATCGCCGAACTAGGGTATGAACTCGATCACTGTGCTATCCTTATCTGATTCCTAGCACATTGTGTTCGCCATGAATCTTGCCACAATTGAGATCATTCTATCCATCGAAAACACTCCGTAGTTTAGTCGTGAATTGAGAATTTAGGGTTAGGTTTCCGCCGAAACCATCTCGGACCCACCGAGTTGTAGAACTCGGTTCCACCGATTCGGCTCAGGCCATTGCACATGTCATTCTTGGTCTGACCGAGAATTGCAAATCGGTGTGACCGAGTTCAGGACTTTGTGAAACCCTAGCAGTCTCGGTGCCACCGAACTGTGATTCGGTCTGACCAAGTTCACTAGTTTAGGTTCCAATAGCTACTTCGGCATCACCGAGTTTACAAATCGGTTGATCCGAAATGCTTTCTGTGGAAAACTAAAACTAAGTTTTTGACTCATTCTTTTGCAAAAACCTCTGCATTTTGTGATGCTCATCCACTCTATCTCATCTATATCTATTCACAGGGTCAGCTGTCAGTATTTGCAATTGTCTGATCAGAGTGACAACTAGAACAAGTCAGAGGAGCAGGTTCACTTGAGTGAGGGCACTAGTCCCTCTAGTAGCTCAGATGATGGCAGCAGGAGCACACCAAGCAATCTGCCAAAGGCTGCCACCAGTGCCAGAAAGAAGAAAACTTCTTAATCTGAGGATGAAGACTATGTGGCAGTTGAGGATGAGGCCACTTCCAAGAAGAAAGTGGTTAACAAGGAGTATAGCACTGCTGCTGCAACTAAGCCTGGTATGAATACCAAAATGCCTGCAAAGAGAATTCCAATGTCTAAGGCCAGAGCATCTACTCAAGTACCTTTGGAATCTGAACCCAAAGAGGGTGCTGCAGAAGGGAAGAAGAGGAAAGAGAGGGTCAAGAAGACCACTGACAGAGTGCTTGGGAGATCCTCAATCATGAGAGATTCTGAAGAGGAAGAGGAAGAAGATGCTGCACCAGCACCCAAAGCTCAGAAGCTTATGGGTGATGCCATCAGGGCAGGGGCTGTTCCATCTAAGCCTAAGACTGCTCCTAAGGCTGCTGCTCCAGCTCCAAAGCCAAAACCAAAAAGGAGCACCAGGAACATCCCTGCTGAGGAGAAGAACAAGGCCCCAGTGCCTGAAGCTGAAATGGAAGAAGAAGATGATGAGTCACATGTCTTGAGGAAGTTGAAGCCAAAAATTCCAGATCACACTGATGCTCATCAGTTGCTGAGAACGTGATGAAGGAAATATGCCCTAGAGGCAATAATAAAGTTATTATTTATTTCCTTATATCATGATAAATGTTTATTATTCATGCTAGAATTGTATTAACCGGAAACATAATACATGTGTGAATACATAGACAAACATAGTGTCACTAGTATGCCTCTACTTGACTAGCTCGTTGATCGAAGATGGTTATGTTTCCTAACCATGACATGAGTTGTCATTTGATTAACGGGATCACGTCATTAGGAGAATGATGTGATTGACCACATTTCGTTAACTTAGCACTTGATCGTTTAATTTGTTGCTATTGCTTTCTTCATGACTTATACATGTTCCTATGACTATGAGATTATGCAACTCCCGTTTACCGGAGGAACACTTTGTGTGCTACCAAACATCACAACGTAACTGGGTGATTATAAAGGTGCTCTACAGGTGTCTCCGAAGGTACTTATTTGGTTGGCGTATTTCGAGATTAGGATTTGTCACTCCGATTGTCGGAGAGGTATCTCTGGGCCCTCTCGGTAATGCACATCACTTAAGCCTTGCAAGCATTGCAACTAATGAGTTAGTTGCAGGATGATGTATTACGGAACGAGTAAAGAGACTTGCCGGTAACAAGATTGAACTAGGTATTGAGATACCAACGATCGAATCTCGGGCAAGTAACATACCGATGACAAAGGTAACAACGTATGTTGTTATGTGGTCTGACCGATAAAGATCTTTGTAGAATATGTGGGAGCCAATATGAGCATCCAGGTTCCGCTATTGGTTATTGACCGGAGACGTGTCTCGGTAATGTCTACATTGTTCTCGAACCCGTAGGGTCCGCACGCTTAAGGTTTCGATGACAGTTATATTATGAGTTTATGAGTTTTGATGTACCGAAGGAGTTCGGAGTCCCGGATGAGATCGGAGACATGACGAGGAGTCTCGAAATGGTTGAGACGTAAAGATCGATATATTGGACGACTATATTCGAACATCGGAAAGGTTCCGAGTGATTCGGGTATTTTTCGGAGTATCGAAAAGTTACGGGAATACGTATTGGGCCTTATTCGGCCATACGGGAAACAAGGAAAAGGGCCTCAAGGGTGCCGCACCCCTCCCCTTGGTCTGGTCCGAATTGGACTAGGGAAGGGGGGGCGCCCCCTTCCTTCCTTCTCCTTTTCCCTTCCTCTTTTCCTATTCCATATGGGAGGTGGAATCCTACTAGGACTAGGGAGTCCTAGTAGGACACCACACTTGGCGCGCCCACTCCTAGGGCCGACCTCCTCCTCCATTGCTCCTTTATATACGGGTGCAGGGGGCACCCCAAAGATACAACAATTGATCATTGATCTCTTAGCCGTGTGCGGTGCCCCCTTCCACCATAATCCTCGATAATATTATAGCGGTGCTTAGGCAAAGCCCTGCGACGGTAGAACATCAAGATTGTCACCACGGCATCAGGCTGACGGAACTCTTCCCCGACATTCTGCTGGATCAGAGTCCGGGGATCGTCATCGAGCTAAACGTGTGCTAGAACTCGGAGGTGCCATAGTTTCGGTGCTTGATCGGTCGGGCTGTGAAGACGTACGACTACATCAACCGCGTTGTGCTAACGCTTCCGCTTTCGGTCTACGAGGGTACGTAGACAACACTCTCCCCTCTCGTTGCTATGCATCACCATGATCTTGCGTGTGCGTAAGGAAATTTTGAAATTACTACGTTCCCCAACAGTGGCATCCGAGCCTAGGTTTTATGCGTTGATGTTTTGCACGAGTAGAACACAAGTGAGTTGTGGGCAAATAAGTCATATTGCTTACCAGCATGTCATACTTTGGTTCGGCGGTATTGTTGGATGAAGCGGCTCGGACCGACATTACGCGTACGCTTACGCAAGACTGGTTCTACCGACGTGCTTTGCACACAGGTGGCTGGCGGGTGTCAGTTTCTCCAACTTTAGTTGAACCGAGTGTGGCTACGCCCGGTCCTTGCAAAGGTTAAAACAGCACCAACTTGACAAACTATCGTTGTGGTTTTGATGCGTAGGTAGGAACGGTTCTTGCTAAGCCCGTAGCAGCCACGTAAAACTTGCAACAACAAAGTAGAGGACGTCTAACTTGTTTTTGCAGGGCATGTTGTGATGTGATATGGTCAAGACATGATGCTAAATTTTATTGTATGAGATGATCATGTTTTGTAACCGAGTTATCGGCAACTGGCAGGAGCCATATGGTTGTCGCTTTATTCTATGCAATGCAATCGTGCTGTAATGCTTTACTTTATCACTAAGCGGTAGTGATAGTCGTGGAAGCATAAGATTGGCGAGACGACAACGATGCTAAGATGGAGATCAAGGTGTCACGCCGGTGACGATGGTGATCATGACAGTACTTCGGAGATGGAGATCACAAGTACAAGATGATGATGGCCATATCATATCACTTATATTGATTGCATGTGATGATTATCTTTTATGCATCTTATCTTGCTTTGATTAGCGGTAGCATTATAAGATGATCCCTCACTAAATTATCAAAGTATAAGTGTTCTCCCTGAGTATGCACCGTTGCGAAAGTTCTTCGTGCTGAGACACCACGTGATGATCAGGTGTGATAGGCTCTACGTTCAAATACAACGGGTGCAAAACAGTTGCACATGCGGAATACTCAGGTTAAACTTGACGAGCCTAGCATATAACAGATATGGCCTCGGAACACTGAGACCGAAAGGTCGAGCGTGAATCATATAGTAGATATGATCAACATAGTGATGTTCACCATTGAAACTACTCCATCTCACATGATGATCGGACATGGTTTAGTTGATTTGGATCATATGATCACTTAGAGGATTAGAGGGATGTCTATCTAAGTGGGAGTTCTTAAGTAATATGATTAATTGACCTTTAATTTATCACGAACTTAGTCCTGGTAGTATTAGCATATCTATGTTGTAGATCAATAGCTCGCGTTTAACTCCCCTGTTTTATTTTTGATATGTTCTAGAGAAAACTAAGTTGAAAGATGTTAGTAGCAATGATGTGGATTGGATCCGTGATATGAGGTTTATCCTCATTGCTGCACAGAAGAATTATGTCTTTGATGCACCGCTAGGTGACAAACCTATTGCAGGAGCAGATGTAGATGTTATGAACAGCTCAATATGATGACTACTTGATAGTTTAGTGCACCATGCTTAAACGGCTAAGAATCGGGACTTCAAAGACGTTTTGAACATCATGGACCATATGAGATGTTTCAGGAGTTGAAGTTAATATTTCAAGCAAATACCCGAGTTGAGAGATATGAAGTCTCCAACAAGTTCTATAGCTAAAAGATGGAGGAGAATAGCTCAAGCAGTGAGCATGTGCTCAGATTGTCTGGGTACTACAATCGCTTGAATCAAGTGGGAGTTAATCTTCCAGATAAAATAGTGATTGACAGAATTCTCTAGTCACCATCACCAAGTTAGTAGAACTTCGTGATGAACTATGATATGCAAGGGATAACGGAAACGATTCCCAAGCTCTTCGTAATGCTGAAATCGACGAAGGTAGCAATAAAGAAAAATATCAAGTGTTGATGGTAGACAAGACCACTAGTTTCAAGAAAAGGGCAAAGGGAAGAAGGGGAACTTCAAGAAGAATGGCAAGCAAGTTGCTGCTCAAGTGAAGAAGCCCAAGTCTGGTCTTAAGCCTGAGACTAAGTGCTTCTACTGCAAAGGGACTGGTCACTGGAAGCGGAACTATTCCAAGTATTTGGCGGATAAGAAGGATGGCAAAGTGAACAAAGGTATATTTGATATACAGATTATTGATGTGTATTTTACTAGTGTTCGTAGCAACCCCTCGGTATTTGATACTGGTTCAGTTGCTAAGAGTAGTAACTCGAAACGGGATTTGTAGAATGAACAGAGACTAGTTAAGGGTGAAGTGACGATGTGCGTTGGAAGTGGTTCCAAGATTGATATGATCATCATCGCACACTCCCTATACTTTCGGGATTAGTGTTGAACCTAAATAAGTGTTATTTTGTGTTTGCGTTGAGCATGAATATGATTTGATCATGTTTATTGCAATACGGTTATTCATTTAAGTAAGAGAATAAATTGTTGTTCTATTTACATGAATAAAACCTTCTATGGTCATACACCCAATGAAAATGGTTTGTTGGATCTCGATTGTGGTGATACACATTCTCATAATATTGAAGCCAAAATATGCAAAGTTAATAATGATAGTGCAACTTATTTGTGGCACTACCATTTAGGTCATATTGGTGTAAAGCGCATGAAGAAAATCCATGCTGATGGGCTTTTGGAATCACTTGATTATGAATCAGTTGATGCTTGCGAACCATGCCTCATGGGCAAGATGACTAAGACTCGTTCTCCGGAACAATGGAGCGAGCAGCAGATTTGTTGGAAATCATACATACTGATGTATGTGGTCCGATGAATATTAAGGCTCGCGGCAGGTATCATTATTTTCTGATCTTCACAAATGATTTGAGCAGATATGAGTATATCTACTTGATGAAAAACAAATCCGAAACATTTGAAAAGTTCAAAGAATTTCAGAGTGAAGTGGAGAATCATCGTAACAAAAATAAAAGTATCTACGATATGATCGCAGAAGTAAAATATTTGAGTTACGAATTTGGCCTTTAGTTAAAACAATGTGAAATAGTTTCACTACTCATGCCACCTGGAACACCATTACAGTGTAATGGTGTGTCCGAACATCATAACCGTACTTTATTAGATATGGTGCAATCTATGATGTCTCTTACCGATTTATCACTATCGTTTTGGGGTTATGCATTAGAGACAGCTACATTCACATTAAATAGGGCACCATCTAAATCCGGTGAGACGACATCGTATGAACTATGGTTTGGCAAGAAACCTAAGATGTCGTTTCTTAAAGTTTGAGGTTGCAATGCTTATGTGAAAAAGTTTCAACCTGATAAGCTCTAACCCAAATCGGAGAAGTGCGTCTTCATAGGATACCCAAAAGAAAATGTTGGGTACACCTTCTATCACAGATCCAAAGGCAATATATTCGTTGCTTTGAATGGATCCTTTCTAGAAAAGGAGTTTCTCTCGAAAGAAGTGAGTGGGAGGAAACTAGAACTTGATGAGGTAACTGTACCTGCTCCCTTGTTGGAAAGTAGTTCATCACAGAAATCTGTTCCTATGACTACTACATCGATTAGTGAGGAAGCTAATGATGATGATCATGAAACTTCATATCAAGTTACTACCGAACCTCGTAGGTAAACCAGAGTGAGATCCGCACCAGAGTGGTACGATAATCCTGTTCTGGAGGTCATGTTACTTGACCATGACGAGCCTATGAACTATGAGGAAGCGATGATGAGCCCAGATTCTGCGAAATGGCTTGAGGCCATGAAATCTGAGATGAGATCCATGTATGAGAACAAAGTATGGACTTTGATTGACTTGCCCATTGATCGGCGAGCCATTGAGATTAAATGGATCTTCAAGAGGAAGACGAACGCTGATAGTAGTGTTACTATCTACAAAGCTATAATTGTCGCAAAAAGGTTTTCAACAAGTTCAAGGTGTTGACTACGATGAGGGTTTCTCACTCGTATCTATGCTTAAGTGTGTCCGAATCATGTTAGCAATTGCCGCATTTTATGAAATCTCGCAAATGGATAAACAAAACTACATTCCTTAATGGATTTATTAAAGAAGAGTTGTATATGATGCAACCGGAAGGTTTTGTCAATCCTAAAGGTACTAACAAAATATGCAAGCTCCAGCGATCCATCTATGGACTGGTGCAAGCATCTCAGAGTTGGAATATACGCTTTGATAATTTGATCAAATCATATAGTTTTATACAAACTTGTGGAGAAGCCTGTATTTACAAGAAAGTGAGTGGGAGCACTACAGCATTTCTGATAAGTATATGTGAAAGACATATTGTTGATCAGAGATAATGTAGAATTATTCTGCAAAGCATAAAGGAATGTTTGAAAGAAGTTTTTCAAAGAAAGACCTCGGTGAAGCTGCTTACATATTGAGCATCAAGATCTATAGAGATAGATCAAGATGCTTGATAAGTTTTTCAATGCGTACATACCTTGACAAGATTTTGAAGTAGTTCAAAATGGAACAGTCAAAGAAGGAGTTCTTGTCTGTGTTACAAGGTGTGAAGTTGAGTAAGACTCAAAATCCGACCACGGCAGAAGATAGAGAGAGAATGAAAGTCATTCCCTATGCCTCAGCCATAGGTTCTATAAAGTATGCCATGCTGTGTACCAGACCTATTGTATACCATGCCCTGAGTTTGGCAAAGGAGTACAATAGTGATCTAGAAGTAGATCACTGGACATTGGTCAAAATTATCCTTAGTGGATATGTTTCTCGATTATGGAAGTGACAAAAGGTTCGTCATAAAGGGTTACGTCGATGCAAATTTTGACACTGATCCAGATGACTCTAAATCTCAATCTGGGTACATATTGAAAGTGGGAGCAATTAGCTAGAGTAGCTCTATGCAGAGCATTGTTGACATAGAAATTTGCAAAATATTTACGGATCTGAATGTGGCAGACCCGTTGACTAAACTTCTCTCACAAGCAAAACATGATCACACCTCAGTACTCTTTGGGTGTTAATCACATAGCGATGTGAACTAGATTATTGTATCTAGTAAACCCATTGGGTGTTGGTCACATGTAGATGTGAACTATGGGTGTTAATCACATGGTGATGTGAACTATTGATGTTAAATCACATGGCGATGTGAACTAGATTATTGACTCTAGCGCAAGTGGGAGACTGAAGGAAATATGCCCTAGAGGCAATAATAAAGTTATTATTTATTTCCTTATATCATGATAAATGTTTATTATTCATGCTAGAATTGTATTAACCGGAAACATAATACATGTGTGAATACATAGACAAACATAGTGTCACTAGTATGCCTCTACTTGACTAGCTCATTGATCGAAGATGGTTATGTTTCCTAACCATAGACATGTGTTGTCATTTGATTAACGGGATCACATCATTAGGAGAATGATGTGATTGACTTGACCCATTTCTTTAGCTTAGCACTTGATCGTTTAGTTTGTTGCTATTGCTTTCTTCATGACTTATACATGTTCCTATGACTATGAGATTATGCAACTCCCGTTTACCGGAGGAACACTTTGTGTGGTACCAAACGTCACAACGTAACTGGTGATTATAAAGTTGCTCTACAGGTGTCTCCGAAGGTACTTGTTGGGTTGGCGTATTTCGAGATTAGGATTTGTCACTCCGATTGTCGGAGAGGTATCTCTGGGCCCTCTCGGTAATGCACATCACTTAAGCCTTGCAAGCATTGCAACTAATGAGTTAGTTGCAGAATGATGTATTACGGAACGAGTAAAGATACTTGCCGGTAATGAGATTGAACTAGGTATTGAGATACCGACGATCGAACCTCGGGCAAGTAACATACCGATGACAAAGGGAACAACGTATGTTGTTATGCGGTCTGACCGATAAAGATCTTTGTAGAATATGTGGGAGCCAATATGAGCATCCAGGTTCCGCTATTGGTTATTGACCGGAGACGTGTCTCGGTCATGTCTACATTGTTCTCGAACCCATAGGGTCCGCACGCTTAAGGTTTTGATGACAGTTATATTATGAGTTTAAGTGTTTTGATGTACCGAAGGAGTTCGGAGTCCCGGAGAGATCGGGGACATGACGAGGAGTCTCGAAATGGTCGAGACGTAAAGATCGATATATTGGACGACTATATTCGGACATTGAAAAGGTTCCAAGTGATTTGGGTATTTTTCGGAGTACCGGAGAGTTACGGGAATACGTACTGGACCTTATTGAGCCATACGGGAAACAAGGAAAAGGGCCTCAAGGGTGGCCGCACCCCTCCCCTTGGTCTGGTCCGAATTGGACTAGGGAAGGGGGGCGCCCCCTTCCTTCCTTCTCCTTTTCCCTCTCCCAAGATTAATATTTTAGGAAAAGCTCAATGAATGGCATGGCATGGACGAGGAAAGTGGACCCCTCAAAATACTAAGGACAAAAAGTTTGGCTCAAGCTCAAAGCTCAAGACTCTACATTTAAATTTTAGTGATCCAAGATCACATTGAGTCTATAGGAAAAGTCAATACTATCAAGGAGGGATGAGGTGTTGCTTGATGAGGTTCTTGCTTCATAGTGCTTAGTGATATGCTCCAAAACCCTCAACTACCTTCCCACATCCACATATGACCTAAACCAAAAGTCAAACTCGGGCCCACCGATTCTTTCTATCCGGCGCCACCGAGTTCAGATGTCATAGCCACTACCACAAACCCGAGGCAAATCGGTCTCACCGATAGGGATCTCGGTCACACCGAGATGGGGTTGTAATCTCTCAGTTTCCCTTTGTAACGTTTCGGTCCTACCGAGATGAGCGATCGGTCCCACCGAGATTGCAATGTAAACTCTCTGTTTCCCTTTTATAACATTTCGGTCCCACCGAAATGAGCGATCGGTCCCATCGAGTTTACCTGACCAACTCTCTGGTTAGCTTATTACCAAAATCGGTCCCACCGAGTTTGTGTAATCGGTCACACCGAGATTACGTAACGCCCTAACCCTAACCATATCGTTCCTACCGAGTTGCATCTCAGTCCCACCGAAAATGCTAACGGTCACTAGGTTTGCTAAATCGGTCCGACCGAGTTTCACAATTTGGTCTCACCGAGATTGGTAAATTGTGTGTAACGGTTAGTTTTTTTGTGGAGGCTATATATACCCCTCCACCCACTCTTCATTCGAGGAGAGAGCCATCAGAACATACCTACACTTCCAATACACATTTTCTGAGAGAGAACAACCTACTCATGTGTTGAGGCCAAGATATTTCATTCCTCCCATATGAATCTTGATCTCTAGCCTTCCCAAGTTGCTTTCCACTCAAATCTTCTTTCCACCAAATCCATATCCTGTGAGAGAGAGTTGAGTGTTGGGAGACTATCATTTGAAGCACAAGAGCAAGGAGTTCATCATCAACACACCATTTGTTACTTCTTGGAGAGTGGTGTCTCCTAGATTGGCTAGGTGTCACTTGGGAGCCTCCGACAAAGATTGCGGAGTTGAACCAAGGAGTTTGTAAGGGCAAGGAGATCGCCTACTTCATGAAGATCTACCGCTAGTGAGGCAAGTCCTTCATGGGCGATGGCCATGATGGGATAGACAAGGTTGCTTCTTCGTGGACCCTTCGTGGGTGGAGCCCTCCATGGACTCACGCAACCGTTACCCTCCGTGGGGTTGAAGTCTCCATGAACATGGATGTACGATAGCACCACCTATCGGGACCACGACAAAAACATCCGTGTCTTCAATTGTGTTTGAATTCTCCAAACCCTTCCCTTTACATTCTTGCAAGTTGCATGCTTTACTTTCCGCTGCTCATAGACTCTTTGCATGCTTGATTGAATTGTGTTAAGATTGCTTGACTTGTGCTAAGATAGGTAAAATCTGCCAAAGACTAAAATTGGGAAAATGATAGATTTTTAATTGGTCAAGTAGTCTAATCACCCCCCCTCTAGACATACTTTCGATCCTACAAGCACGCTTCGCTATGAAGCGCTACTCCACCGTTGGACAGGCCATCCCTCCACCCCTCCACACCTTCTGTTCTTCTCCACCGACTGCCGATCCACACCGCACTAGAACCAGTTAACCCTCGTACACCTCTCTGTCTACGACTCTACTCCCGCGTCATCCCATCTCCGGCTCGTTGTTATCCGCGGCCTCGCCGTCGTCCACCACCTTGGATGCGCACGGCGCGGCGTGGTCAACGTGGTCAACGAACGACACCATCGAAAGTAGATTGTGCATGGAGAGGCTGACAGCTGGGTCCACAGCCGCACACAAGGAAATGCCTCCTTATTACGCGCAAAATAATGATTCCTCCACCTGACATCTAGGACCCACCGGAAGGGCCTCTGTATTTCTCGAAATAAAGTGCCCCCCACTGACATGTCGGACCCACCAGCTATCTTAATTCGCACGCAAGGAAGTGCCTCCTTATTACGCACAAAAAATGAATATTCCCCCTGCCAGCTGGAACCCAGCATAGTGGGAGGCTGACTTGTGGGCCTACCAAGTTGATAGGGATGGAGGGCTTTGTGAACTTAGTCAATATGAACGATTCTAGCTCCTGTTACCGTACGATGTTCATCCAACGACCGTAGTGCTTCTTCAACCTCTGGTCTTCTTGCTCCAGCCGCCCAAACCAGCGCCGGTCGTGCTCCTGCCTCCCGTGGCCGGCTGTGATGCCGCGGAGGCCTCACCGCCCCCTACTACTCCCACCGCTGGCCAGGCCATCCCTCTACTCACCTACACCCCCTGTTATTCTACGGCGACAGCAGCCTCACACCGCAGCCGAACCAGTGAACCCTCATACTCCTCTTCGCGTGGGCATCCACTGCTGCGTCTTCCCCGGCTCCGAGTCGTCCCCTTCCTAGTCCTCGCTGTCGTCCACCACCCTGGTGCTCTCGGCGCGGCATGGTCAATATGGTCAACGACCGACTTCCATCGGAAGAGTACTGTACGTGGAGAGGCTGACAGCTGGGTCCACGGCAGCCGCAAGGAAGTGCCTCCTTATTACGTGGAAAATAATTATTCCTCCACTAACAACGGGGACCCACCGGACAGGCCACCAGTATTTTGCGAAAAAAGTCGTTTCCCCCTGACTGCTGGGACCCACCGGATGGGCCACCGCATTTCGCGAAAAAACGTTCCCCTGCTATCAGCTCGGACCCACCGGAAGTGCCTCCTTATTACACAAAAAGATGAATACTTCCCCGGCTAGCCGGGACCCACCTTGCTGGGATGCTAACTTGTGGGCTTACTAAGTTGACGGGGACGAAGGGCTTTGTCAACTTAGTCAATATGAACGATTCTAGCTCCAGTGACCGTACGATGTCCATCCAACGACCGTAGTGCCTCTTCAACCTCTGGTCTTCTTGCTCCAGCCGCCCAAAGCAGCGCCGGTCGTGCCGCATGCTCCTGCCTCCCGTGGCCGGCTGTGCTGCCGCAGAGACCTCACCGCCCCCTACTATTCCCACCGCTGGCCAGGCCCTGCGGTGACGACAGCCGCACACCATAGCCGAACCAGTGAACCCTCGTAGTCCTCTCCGCGCGGGCTTTCACTGCCGCGTCGTCCCCTTCCTAGGCCTCATCGTCGTCCACCGCCGTGGTGCTCTCCGCGCGGCGTGGTCAACGTGGTTAAGGAACGACTTCCATCGGAAGAGTACTATATGTGGAGAGGCTAACAGCTGGGTCCACGGCCACAATCCAGTTTTTTTTGTGATTTGCCAAGTAAGTCGCTTTGTCAGGCTTGTTGGGCTGCAAATCTTTCAAGACGAGGAGAGCTTTCATTCGGCTGGCCGAGAAAATGGCCCATCAGTAATGAGAAATGGGTTGTACATTTTTAAAACACATCAAACCGGCAATTAGTTTCATATATCTTTTTTTTATTTCAAGATTTTAAATTACATTAATTTTTATGCGTGGAGAATTTGTTGCATTTTATATTGATATACATTTATTTTTAAAATCAGTTTGAATGTGAGTCGAAATTTCAACATTAAAAACAGTTCGGACCGCACCGAAATATGCAAAATTTCGTATAATTTTTTAACCGTTGCCACAATATGGGCTGTAATGCTAACAAAAAGAATATGGGCTCCAAAAAAACCTTAACAATTAGCAAATGGGCTGTAAATTATTAGAAATAATGGCAGATGGGTTGTATGCTGTTTTCCACAGATTTGAGGCTTTCCTAAAAAAAGGTTGACGCACAAGCACTGACTATTGGATGTCCATCCAACGACCGTCGTGCTTCTTCAATCTCTGCTCTTCCCGCTCCAGCCGCTCAAACAAGCGCCGGCGGGACTGCCAGCTCCCTCCTCCTCGCGGCCGGCTGTGCTGCCGCGCAGGCCTCATCGCCCGACCGTACTCCCATCGCTGGCCTAGCCATCCCTCTACTCACCCACACCTATTGTTATTCTCCGACGATGGCAGACGAACCAGTAAACCCTCGTACAGTCGTACTCCCCTCCGCGTGGGAAACAACTGCTGAGTCTTCCCTGCCTCCGTGTCGTCCCCTTCCTAGGCCTCGCCGTCGTCCACCGCCCTAGTGCTCTCGGTGCGGCGTGGTCAACGTGGTCAAGGAACGACTTCCATCGGACGTGGACTGTACATGGAGAGGCTGACAGCTGGGTCCACGTCCGCAGCAAGGAAGTGCCTCCTTATTACGCGGAAAATAATGATTCCTCCACCTGACAGCTGGGACCCACCGGACGGGCCACTGTATTTCGCGAAAAAACGTTTCCCCCTGACTGCTGGGACCCACCAGCTACATCTTCGCACGCAAGGAAGTGCGTCTGGGCAAAAAAAAAAGATTCGCCCCCTGACTGCTGGGACCGACCAGCTACATCTTCGCAGGCAAGGAAGTGCCTGATAGTCGGGACCCACCTAGTCGAAGCGTATGTAGCATTGTCATTCTGGTCATGAATGTGTATGTATATACTGGTCGATGTAGAGGCGCGCACGTGTTGTAGTAGAGGCGCGCACGTGTCGTAGTAGAGGCGCGCACGTAGCATTTACATGTAGGTACAGCGGCCAGGGTGCAAAAAAGAAAATACGGCCACGTATGTATACATACGGGCGGGGTCTCGAACGCCTACTCGCGCATACGTATGGCGAGGGCTCGTGTACATGGCTGGGTCGGAACGGAGAAATAGCGTCGTCGTCGTGTTCATGGGGAGGCAACGGAATGCGTCGTGTTCATGGGGAGGCAACGGAATGCGTCGTGTTCATCGGGAGGGCTTGGACGGAACAGACGATGGAAACGAGGCCTGGCGTACCGCAGAACGGAGGAAACGGCCTTGTGTTCGATCGGCCACGTTCGAAATGGGATCCTATTCATCGGGAGGGGTCTGGCGTACCGCAAAACGGAGGAAACGGACCTCCTACGGTTGAAACAGGGGTCCTGTTGATCGGGAGGGGTGTGGCATACCGCAAAACGGAGGAAACAGACTTGTGTTGGAGCGCTACAGTCGAAACAGGGGTCCTGTTCATCGGGAGGGGTGTGGCGTACCACAAAACGGGACTCCACGGGATAGTGTTCATCTCCACCGTCGACCTCCTCCAGCCTCCACGGGCTCCTGTTCATCCAGCCTCCACGGGCTCCTGTTCATCCAGCCTCCACCGTGTGCTACTCCACCAGCTACTGTTCAACCACCCCTCCACCATCTACTGTTCATCCAGCCCTCCACACCACGGGGTCCTTTTCAACCACCCCTCCATGGGCACCCCTCCACCGTTTATTGTTCATCCAGCCCTCCACACCACGGGGTCCTGTTCAACCACCCCTCCACCGTCTACTGTTCATCCAGCCCTCCACACCACGGCGTCCTATTCATCCACCCCTACACGGGCACCCCTCCACCATCTACTATTTATCCAGCCCTCCACCACACAACGGGGTCCTGTTCATCCAGAGGCAACGCCACCGCTCACTGTTCATCCAAACCCCCCGCAACGCTCACTGTTCATCCCATCGATCGACTTCAGTTAGCAGCAGTAGTGAAGGAATCGCTCGATCGAGTTCAGTTAACAACCATCGATCGATCGCTCGGGTTCAGTAACGCGTAGCCTGCAGTGCAATCGCTCGGGTTCAGTTAGAGCCCAACGCCTCGCACGGGTTCAGTTAGAGCCAACGCCTCGCACACACGCGCGTACGTGTATGAGAGAACCGCGCATCGCTCGGCCCCCGACCTCCCACCGTAACCGGGAACTCCCCGAAATTTTCCTCCCCCTCGCTTCTACCATGGTTTTTTCCGTCATGGACAGCCCAAAGAATGTCATGCAGCTGCGTCTCCGGCCCGCCCAGGACGAAAAGCCCATTTTCTGTCATGATTTTGTCATAGAAGTAGGAGCCCACCACATCTATGATGATACTGGGTTTTGTCACAATTATCGTCATAGAAGTGTCATATGTATGACAGAATTTTTTTTCGTTCGGCCCAAAATGTCATGGATGTGTCTTTTTTTGTAGTGAAACCTAGACTATACAGCAAAGAAATTACGGCATATTAGGAATCAAAGTTCGCTACCCGGTGATAATAAAGCGCAACATGAACGCGGATTACATACACTGGGCATCAAAGGTCGCCACCAGTGCATATAAACGCGCCGACAAAAGAATATGCAAAACTAAGAGCACTTCAGAAGGCAATAGACCTGGCAAGCTCGGACCCCGCATGCAGCCGAACAAGCTGATGAGACCTCGGTTGTGTCAATGATACATGCTTCATCCCTAGCTGTATGGCACCATAGTGTGCAAGGCAGTCCCCTGACATCTTCATTACATCTTTGAATTCAAGTCGGAGCTGAGCTGAAGCAAGCCTTTCCGCTTTAAGTTGAGACTGAAGAAGTCGAACTGATTGAGGCAGCGACTGCATAGAGGTTGTCTCACGCCTGCTGGTGAGTAGCTTCAACTCACTGTCTTCATCAAGACAGGACCTTGGGGTCATCTCACTGTCCTCAAGATGGTTTGGCTCACTATCTTTCCTAAAGTTCTGCCTGGCATAAGAGATACGACTCTGAAAGAGAAACAAGGAGACACGTAACAAGTTTCACAATTATATAAGCAAATAAATGGATCTGTTCTGCATAAGGAACATGTTTTTACAACTACAATTTAAAACGGGTAGTTGTTGCAAACATCCAATCAGATGTAAACAGTAGTGGAGGAACAATGCCTATCCAAATCTATACTAGAACAAAGTTTGAAGGCTTGAGAAGGATGAACTTACATTACATGTTAACACGGGCTGGACAAAGCCCTTCTCCATGTTGATGGAAAGATAATTCAATAAATTCCCCAAAGAAAATTCTTTATAAGCGTTGCCATTATTCTACATTTTGTAAAGAGTAAATATAGATCAAATAATATTGGAAGAAATAGAGGATAATGAAGCTCAGGTGCAGACTAATAATACATAATCAAATAGCAATTAATTAAGTACAACGTTACAAGGCAAAAGGTACTGACAAGAGGAATGCAGACATCAACGTGTGAAGTGGCATTGGCTTTATTCAACATTTTGGTAAGAGTAAATGTAGATATGATAATTTGGAGAAAGTGGAGGGCAGGGCAGATAAGATGCAGAGTAATGCTAGACAATCAAGTATCTCGCGATGCATGTATAGTAATACCACCACCATCCGTTATTAGTTGTTGCTCAAATGGATGTATCTAGCACTATTAAGTTCTAAATACATCCAATTGATCAACAATTAATTCGATACAGAGGGAGTACATGACAACAGGTACTTACATGAGCAATCCAAAACTTCATAACCATTGTGTTAATTCTACATTTATCTAAGAGTAAATATAGATCTTATAATTTCAAGCAAAGGAAGGATAAAGAAGCAAACATTTACAGTGATGCTACATAATCAAGCAGCAATGAGTGTAAGTATGCTGACAAAGGGCAAGAGGTACTGACAAGAGCAATGCAGAGCCCAGTATTTTCGTGAGATCCTATGATCCTTTGAGAAAGGAGATTCATCTGAAAATAGTTTTTGTATAAGAGAGAAGGTAAGGCACATGCAAAAATTTAGGAGTTCAAATTTTGAATTGATATCATAGACAGTACCTGACGCTGGGCTGTCAGCAGTTCTAATAGGAGTTTGGCCACTCGAGTAGGGGTAAAGTCTGTTACAGTTGGGCCTTTCTTTTCTGTGGCTGCTAATATATCTGATTTAACAGGTATCACTACCTTTTCCAAATACCTAGTTTGTACTCCTTGAGGATCTGCAACCACCCTCTTCCTTTTGGACATCTATTATGAAAGAACAACATTTGACTGGAAAAACATAGTATGACGACACATGGAATATGTACAGAAAATGGACAGGTATGGCATATGCTCATATATGATGCTAAAACTAAGAAGATGGTGTAAAAAGTAGAAGTAATGCAAGAGGTCAGATGCAAAATATGTGCGACCAATACAACCTTGCCAAGTTAGAGCATGCACCTTGATGGGTGAATAAGATAGGCCATCCTCCACCATGCCAAGTTTGTTAGCCAGTGGATCGTTCCGCAATATTCCTCTCGTGCGCCCATTCTCATATTCATTTTGATAATGTTCAATACCTGACATGCATGAAAACATAAAAACAAGTGAGATTATCTTTTAATGCAGAAGTGATTCTAATCCAATACTGTAACGCCCTCGATGCGGCTATATCTCCTACGTGTCGAAGCACGACTTAGAGGCATAACCGCATTGAAAGCAATGTCGCAAGTAAGGCAATCTTCACAACATCCCATGTAATATAGATAATAAAAGGGAAAGGTACATAGTTGTCTTACACTCGCCATGTCAATCAAAGTACATAAATAGCATTACATCATTCAATCACTCAAGGCCCGACTACGGTGCCAAAATAAAAGATCAACCCAACATGCGACACGGTCCCGATCGCCCCAACTGGGCACCACTACTGATCATCAGGGAAAGACACATAGTAACGGTGTGAGTCCTCGTCGAACTCCCACTTGAGCACAAGCGCGTCATCTAGAACGGAGTCGTCTGGCCCTGCATCTAGTTTGGAAGTAATCTGTGAGCCATAGGGGCTCAGCAATATCGCACCCTCGCGATCAAGACTATTTAAGCTTATAGGTAAGGCAAGGTAAAATATGTGGAGCTGCAGCAAGCGACTAGCAAGATATGGTGGCTAACCTATTCGCAAATGAGAGCGAGAAGAGAAGGCAATGCACGATCGAATAACTAGAGAACAACCTGCGGCAAGCATTACTCCAACACCGTGTTCACTTCCTGGACTCCGCCGAGAAGAGACCATCACGGTAACACACACAGTTGATTCATGTTAATTAAGTTAAGGTTCAAGTTATCTACAACCGGACATTAACAAATTCCCATCTGCCCATAACCGCGGGCATGGCTTTCGAAAGTTCAAATCCCTGCAGGGGGTCCCAACTTAGCCCATGACAAGCTCTCACGGTCAACGAAGGATAATCCTTCTAGCGGGAAGACCAAATCAGACTTGGAATCCCGGTTACAAGACATTTCGACAAGTTAAAACAAATCCAGCAACACCGCCCGAATGTGCCGACAAATCCCGATAGGAGCTGCACATATCTCGTTCTCAGGGCACACTCGGATAAGCAATACGTACAACTAAAACCAGCCCTCGAGTTTCCCCGAGGTGGCGCTGCAAGGGGCTCTAGGTTGGACCAACACTCAGAGGAGCACTGGCCCGGGGGGGTTTAAATAAGATGACCCTTGGGCTCCGGAAACCCAGGGGAAAAAGAGGCTAGGTGGAAAATGGTAAAACCAAGGTTGGGCATTGCTGGAAAAGCTTTATTCAAGGCGAACTGTCAATTGGTTCCCATTATCACCCAACCGCGTAAGGAACGCAAAATCTGGGAACATAACACCGATATGACGGAAACTAGGGCGGCAAGAGTGGAACAAAACACTAGGCGAGAGGCCGAGCCTTCCACCCTTTACCAAGTATATAGATGCATTAAGATAACAAGATAATATAGTGATATCCCAACAAGTAAATAATGTTCCAAAAAGGAACGGTCTCCAGTCTTCACCTGCAACTAGCAATGCTATAAGAGGGGCTGAGCAAAGCGGGAACATAGCCAATCAACGGTTTGCTAGGACATGGTGGGTTAGAGGTTTGACATGGCAATTTGGGAGGCATTATAAGCAAGTGATAGGCATCGTAGCATAGGCATAGCAAAAGAGCGAGCATCTAGCAAAGCGAAGATAGAAGTGATTTCGAGGGTATGATCATCTTGCCTGCAAAGTTGTCAGAGTTGACTGGATCCTCGAAAGCAAACTCAACGGGCTCCTCATTAGAGAACTCATCTCCCGGCTCTACCCAAGAAAGACAAACAAGCAACAATACACAATCAACCACGTGCAAAGCTCAAACAAACATGATGCAACATGGTATGTTATGCGGGATGCGATATGTGATGCATATGCAAGATTTGACAAGAGATGAATGAACCTGGCCTCAACATGGAAATCCAAGTGTGCCACTGGAAATGTGAGATGATTTCTCTTGAAAACGATATAAAGAACACCGGAATCGGAGACACGGTTTGGAAATGGCAAGCAATTCAAATATGGCACCGGTCTGCGATATACATCAAGTAGCCATCTAAATGCAACACGTTAGACATGTACAGCACCCAAACATGGCAAAAAAATACATGGCAGGGATCCATTCATGAAGCTTAACAAAAGATGAATACTGAGCTACGGCCAATTCATCCATTAACATGTTCAAACAAGCATGACAAAAGTGCAATTGGTAAACAGATCTCAGACTTAGTGAAATTAACACTTGTCTGGAATTTCAGATCAGGTAGCACACTTTGGAGCAAGAAATCTGTATGCTACAGGGCCTGAACATGGCAAAGTAAAGCATGGCATGGAGCTACTCAAAGAGCTTAACAAAAGTCCCTTAGTGACCTTGAGCCAAAAGGGATCAGAAAATACAATTGCAAGCATGTGAACATGGCAAAAACATAAACAGATCACAGACTTAGAGAAAAACTGGAGCATGCAAATCAGATATCAAGTAGGCATGTTCACGAGCTCGATGCACTCACTACAGAGCAAGGCATGACAATCTAAGCATACACCCATCAATAATACACATTATACAAGCTAGACATGGCAAGAACAATAACATAGCATGCACGGATCAACTACACCATCCTCGGCAAAATCACTAACAAGTAGATAATCTGCCCAGATTCACGAAAAAGTAAAAGTAGAGCTCGGTTGACTCAAGCTAGGGTGCTCCATAATTGCAAAAAAAGACATGGATGGATATAGCACTACAAGATTAACAAATCATCCTTACTGATCATCCTCAAAAGAGGCACGGATCACTAGGAAACAACATGAACATATGGCATATTGATAAGAACAGCTCAAGGACTTAGTGGAATTGCTAAGTCCCTGAAATCAGCATTAACGAATGCACCACTTTGCAAGCTTGTGGTAGTCACCACACACATCACAAAAATAAATGGATAGAACCTTTGGATAGATGACAAAGCATATGACAAAACACATGTAGAACTCATGGGCATATCATGCACACAATAATCATGGCAAAAATGACAAATAGCTATTTGGAGCAACACATCTGACAATTATCTCAAATAGCACTCTTCCAACAGCATTTCAGGCATCAAGATGAACTCAAATGAAAATTATGCAATGAGATGAAATGATGTGCTCTCTGAGGCGAACATTTTGATATGCTATATGCCCAAAATGGATCTACGGATGCAAAGTTACGTCACGGTGAACATAGCAAAATAATTAGGGTTAGGGACAAAAAAGTCAACCCCGAGATTTCGGATCTCAGATCCAGATCAGGATCTCGCCGGAGTTACTGTAGCTGGTGCACGGATCGAGGATCAACGTCGCCGGAGAGGATGTCGGTGGCCGGGGAAGCTCGCCGGGGTTCGGGGACGGCGAGACGTGGCGGCGCGGGGCGTGGTGGAGTTGGGGCGGCGAGGTGACCACGAGCGGCGGCTGTCGGATTTCGGGTTCCGGCAGACCCTTGAGGTTCGAACACTGGGGTGCGCGCGGAGATTTCGCCTCCTACCTACCTACACCCCTCTGCCATGCTAGGATCTGAACTAAGGAAAGAACAACACAAGAGACACAGGGTTTATACTGGTTCGGGCCACCGTTGTGGTGTAATACCCTACTCCAGTGTGTGGTGTGGTGGATTGCCTCTTGGGCTGATGGTGATGAGCAATACAAGGGAGAACAGCCTCGCGAGGGTCTGTTCTTGGCTGGGACGATGAACTGCTTGGAGGAGTTCAGTCACCTTTCTCTCTCTCTGCTTTCTCTAGCTAACCGACCGAATGACCGAACCCCCTCCGAGAGTCCCTTGCTTTGCGGGTGGCTGGTTCTCGGTCCCCGATCCTCTCTTCTCTTCTCTATGGGGGTGGCTAGTCCTATTTATAGAGGCCCTGGTCCTCTCCTCAAATATTGAGCGGGAAGGGAGCCAACAATGGCGGGCTAATTTGAAGGGGGACAGCAAGTATCAGCTATCCTGACAAAAGCAGTCTTCGCCTGCGCAAAGCTCTGGTGATGACGCTGTCTTGGGCTCCACGGTGACCTCTGTCTCGTAGTCCTCCTGGTCTTGGTCTTGTTGCACCGAAATGGCAACCTTTGCCTGATGCCTCGGTACTCGCGGCTGCGCTTGCCCCCCTTTGCACCAAAGAGGGAAGGAGGACGCTGCGTGGGCTGGCACCCGCCTGGCGCCCTGAGTCGTCATGGCTTGCGTCACAGGCACCTCGTGAGGTACCCCGCCTTGGTCTCTCCGCCTCCTTGTGAGCCAGCCTGACGAGGCCGTGCCTGAGGAAGCTCCGCCTCGTCCGCCCCGCGAGGCTTGGCCCCTGGCGAGGGTCTTGGGTTTGTGTTGGTGAAGATGGGCCGTGCTGGGCCCCCCTTTGAGCCACGCCGCAGGCGGCAGGCAGGCAAGTCTAGGGACCCCCGTTCCCAGAACGCCTACAGTAGCCCCCGGGCCCAAGGCGCGCCCGGACTTGGTCGTGCAGGGAGGCGGAAGGGCAAGAGCGAAGCGCCGCGGGCCCTAACAGCCTGCGGCCTTGGGCGCCGCGTGGCGGTTGACTGGACGTGGGTGCCTCCACTTCCCCACGACGCCTCGGCAACTGCACGGATTGAACAAGTTCCTGCATGCAAAAACGGGTCATGATTACCTGCAATCATGGAGGCCGGCGGTTGGCCTTCGCCGGTCATAAGTACGGATCGACGCGCGTCCTTCCAGTTCACCCCTCCTTGCTTCTCCTTCTTCCCGATCCTTGCTCCGTCTTGCCGCGATGGCCCCGATCCGCCGGTTCTCAACGACAGAGAAGGGAAAGGCTCCCCGAGAGGGGCCAGACCCTCTCCCGCCGAAGAAACGGCTCACCCCCCGTGGCCCGGACGAAGGGGCCCTTCAGGTGGTGCCGAGGCCTTGGGGCGAGCGGGCACTGCCGGGGTTCCCGCTTCCATTGTACGCCCACATCGAGGGCCCTGAAGGAGTTGATGCTGACTGCCACGGGCGGCGCCGCCGTCGGCGCCGCCGGGTCAGTAAGGTGTGGGTCCCCCCCTGGGGTCCACACCGAGGGCTCCTTCCAAGAGTTCGTGCTCCACGTCACCATTCCTCTTCAGTCTTGGATCCGCCTTCCTCCCTTCTTCGCCTCCATCATCCCGCAGGGGGAGCCCCTGGAGCTCTGTCTGCAGCACGCCGGCTGCAGCACCCTCGCGACCGAGGCAGAGGTCGCGGTTGTCGCCCCGGGCGAGGTCTACATGACCCGGGGCTGGAGGGAGATCGCCCAGGTTTGCAGGACAAGGGGAGTCTTCGCGATCCACTTGGACTACGATGGTGCTTCGGTGATGCTCTTCAAGGTCTTCGATGCGAGCGGGCGCCGGCTGGAGTGCTGCCCCGGGGAAGGTGGCCAGGGCCCTGCTGTGACGAGGACTGGGCACGCCACCCACTCCCTTGGAGGCTCCTCAGGCGGTGGAGGCGTCGGAGGTTCCAGCGACTCCGGCAAGCTCTTCGTGACTCCGGAGACGAGCGACGACAGCTACGAGCCCCCAAGCCGGCGCTGCTCCTGGAGCAGGGCGGGCTCGTCAGGCCGCCGCCGACTCTGATCTGGATGGGGTTGGCATCGGTGCTTGACGGCCCACTGTTGATGATGGCGTCTTTTGTAGGGACGCGTGTAGTTTGTGTCCCTTTAGGATCCGTTCCCTGCGAGGAATTAAAAACGCGTCCCGTAGGGGCTTGTAAGGTGCATGTGATCCTGTCTTGTATATATAACCCTTGTCGTAGAATTGCGCGAGTTGCTCATTCCATCTTAGCTCAGTCCTCCCTTTCGAATCTCACGAGGGCTTGGTGCTCTGCGCCGACAGGTCCCAGTCCCAAGGCGGCTTCAGCCATCGCTGGTATGCCAGGTCGCGATGCCATGGTCAAGGCCAGGAGGTGAGCGACCCGGAGTCCGGTAAGAGCCCCTGAGTCGCGATGCTCAGAAGGTCCCCTTTAGCGCCCAAGCAGCCGTCGTTCGGTGAGAAAGGAGAGCGGCATCGCTAACATGGGATAGCATTAGGTGCGGGGATGGTGCCACAGTAGCTGGCGCTTCCGGGTGATGACTTATCTCGAGGATCAGGGGCCGCTCCCTGGGGTGTCACCGGGTCCGTGCGTCGGCAGGCGCGAGGTTGCTTGGTGAGGTCCTCGTGTATCTCTCCCCTCTCGCTTTTGCTCCCCTTTATGCTCTACGTCCTCAGGTCCCGGCCCTTGAGCGAGTCTCAGCCGTCACTGGTATGCAAGGTCGCGATGCCGTGGTCAAGGCCAGAGGGTGAGGGCTGGAGAGTCAGTAGGAGCCCTGAGTCGCAATGCTCAGGCACCCCCCCTTTAACGTGCAAGCGATTCACGCGGACGAGAGCGAAGGAGACACTGCAAGGTCCTCGCCTGACGCAGCTCCTTTGGAAGGTCCTGCAGGTCCATCATAGAAAAAGCAAAGGGTTGCCATGACAGTTGACGGTCAGCCGTGGGTTGCTTCCGAGGGGTAGTGAGGCGCTGAAGGCTTGACGAGGTGACGCTATGCGGGGCTGCCGCGGCCAGAGCTCAGCCATCCAGGTTTGTCGGCGTTGCAGGGATGGACCCATGCGCAAGCGTCGTGCCGTTTGGGAGCAGCTTCATTAGTTGGCGTCAGCTGAGCAGGCAACTGGGTAAAACACATTAGCCACGAAGGAGTGGATTCGTTCAAAGAGATGTTGGGAATGCGGACATCACTGGGTCAGGCCCGAGCGACTTGGGGGGGGGTCATGCAGCCCGAGGGGCGCCCCCAACAAGGTAAACTAACAACATGGAATAAAAGGATACATGCCGCAGGGACGGACCCACGTGGCCTGGGAATAATGCAGCCCTGGGGCGCTCCCAGCTGGAAGTAAAACTCGAAAGATGTCACCTGATGATGTTGAGGACGAAGGGGTGTTGGTGTAGCAGGCTCGGTGGGCTGCGGGAGCCGATCCTCATGAGCCCCCAGGCCCAGGGGCCTCGGGAGGCTCCGGAGGCACTGGCGGCTCCTCGCAGGCCATCTCCATCTCTGCCAGGGCTGCGGAACGCCTGGCCTCTCGTGCCTCCGTGATGCCCCTCATGAGGCGATGGTACGCGTCAGCCGCGTTCGGCAAGCCGTAAGGCATGCGAACATAGCTGTGGGGTGGACCTCCGCAACGCCCCACTTGCGAGGGCCAGAGGCGCTCCAGAGAGGCGACTCGGTTGAGCCCGGGTATGTCGATGCAGACGCGCAACTCACCATCCTCGCCTGGATGGGGGGCCACTGCTGGCAAGCGACGGCCGCCTTTCATGACTCTTGACTCCTGTAGCTCCTGAATGGCCTTGCTGACGAACTCCTGAGGATTTGGATCTCCTTGCCTTGCTCCTTCTCGAGGGAAACGTGCTTCAAAACACGCCTCCATGTGGTGCCCAAGCGCCTCCCTCGTGACCCTAGCCAGGTCGGTGGCCCTCCAGGGGAGAGCCCCCGAGCCCTGCCTGAGGAGGGCACCGGGCGCGCTTTCCTATGCGATGGAGGGAGGCTCCCCCTGGGCAGGCGCGTGCCCAGAGGGGCCTGCCTCCTGAGTGGTCGGCCCGGATGATGTCTTCTTCTTCTTGGGGGTGGTCTCGGGAGGCCCCCTGCTTCCATGATCCGGGTCTTCCAGTGACGCGGCCTGAAAGGCTCGTTCCAGGGAACACACCGCGTCCTTCTCTTCACAGGGCACCGTGATGACTCCGTCGCTTCCTGGCATCTTGAGGACGTTGTAGCCGTGGTGAGTTACGGCCATGAACTTGGCCAGCGCTGGGTACCCAAGGATGGCGTTGTACGGCAGGCGAATGTGAGCGACGTCGAAGTCGATGAGCTCGGTGCGGTAGTTATCGCGTGCCTCGAAGGTGACAGGGAGGCAGACCTGCCCAATCAGGACCATGGAGCCGTCAGTGATACCGGAGAAGGGCTTGGTTGGCTGAAGCTAGCTGTAGGGCACTTGGAGGTTGTTGAACGTCTCCACGGACAGGACGTTGAGCCCTGCCCCTCCATCGATGAGGGTCTTGGTGACCACCATGTTGCTGATGATTGGGGAACAAAGCATTGGGAGGACTCCGGCTGTAGCCGCACACTTGAGTTGATCTGCTGAGCTGAAGGTGATGGCGCACGCCGACCACCTGAGGGGGCACGTGGCTTTGAGCCTGGGGAGGACTGCATTCACCTCGCGGGCGAACTGCTTGAAGATGCGCTGAGAGGCTGGGGATTGTGCTCCACCCAAGATGCATGCGATCGCGCGCGGCTCCTGGAAACCCCCAGCCTCCTCGTCCTGGTGGCGGTCCTCGTTTCTCCTTGGCTGCGGCGGCAGTGGTGGGAGGCCTGCGTTGCCTTGCGGGCGATCCTCGCGGGGCTGATCCCTCCACTCTCCCTCGCGAGGCTGATCCCTCCATCCTCTCTCGCGAGGTGGGTCTTTGCCAGCGATCCTCGCGAGGTTGGTTGCGCCACCCTTGGCACGGCCCACGGTCTTCCCAGCGTCCTGCGTTTCTTCCTCCTCCTCGGCCGTAGCCCCGGTCACTGCGGTCGGGGCGACGGCCGATCCTTCCTTCTCGCACGGCTCGGAGTTCTTGACATTCGTTGGTGTTGTGGGTGTGGAGGTCGTGGTGCACACAGTACCGGCTGCCCTTGGAGGGTTCGGGCTGATCTCTGCCTCGCTTGGTGTCTGGTTCTGCCGCGAGCACGGCAGCCCCCTTGCGCTTCACGTCCTTGGCCTTGGACTTCTTCTCTTCTGGGTCCGCGGCAGGCAGCTCGAGGAGGGAGAGACGCCCTTCCTCAGCCCTGGCGCACTTGTTTGCCAAGTTGAACAGCTCCAAGGAAATGCACAGGTCTTCATGCATCGCCAGCTCCTCCTTCATCTTGACGTCGCGCACACCGTCGGAGAAGGCCGAGATGATGGCCTCCTCAGTCACCTTGGGAATCTTGAGGCGTGCGTTGTTGAAGCGCTGGATGTACTTCTATAGGGTTTCCCCTAGCCGTTGCTTGATGCGGCGCATGTCGCTCACGGCGGGTTGCCGGTCGCGAGTGCCTTGGAAGTTGGCGATGAAGCGGGCGCGCATCTCCTCCCAGGAGGAGATTGTGCCTGGAGCCAGGTTCAGGAGCCAGGTGCGGGCCCCGTCCTTGAGTGCCATGGGGAACCAGTTCTCCATGACCTTCTCGTCTCCGTTGGCAGCTTCGATGCCCAGCTCGTAAAGCTGGAGGGACTCTGCAGGGTCAGCCGTGCCGTCGTAGCGAGGAGGTAGGTCTGGCTTGAACTTGCCGGGCCACGCTACGCTGTGCAGTTCGGTGGTGAAAGCGCGGCAGCCTGCTGTGGCCACGGGAGGCCTTAGGTGACGGAGAGCCTGGTCTTGCATGTCCCCACGCGCTGCAGCTGGGAGCAGCGCGGGGTCTTAAAACGCGGGAGCAGGAGCATGGTCGCGAAGTGCTGGAGCAGGGAGCGTCCAGGCAGCTTCTTGCGGGAGAGGGACTTCCTCGCAGCTCTGCTCTTGTCGTGCTGGCGCCTGACGGAGCGGGTTCCGCCCAGGGGTCACGCGCCTTGGGGCCATGGCGTCTTCATGAGGAGGAGGAGTCCGGGGCGCCGCCGGGGCCTCGTCGCCCGCACGGGGCGGGGTGCGGTGCAGTGGAAAGGACGACGCAGGAGAGCCCCCCTGCGGCGCAGACGAGCTCGGCGACGCGGTCGAGCCATTCTTCGTAGACATTGTCGACGGGACGGTAGCACAGGAGCTCGTTTGCCGCGATGAGTGCGGCTTGAGCCTCCATGGGCACGCAGAGCGCGCGGGACGAAGAACCAGCTGGGGTGAGCGAGGGAGTTGCGGTGCGGCCGTCTTGCCGCACGGACGGATGCTGGGACGATGCTTGCCGCTCGTCCCCCGCCGGCCAGTGGCGGCGTTGACGGCAGGTGACGCGGAACGGCGTGGATGCCCGCCGACAGGGGCCGTGTGGGCGATGCGGGAAGCGAGTGCGGCCCGGCGCTCGGCGCGGGCCCGACGAGCGTCAGACATGGGCGTGACGGTCGGAGGAGGGCGGTGGAAGACGAATTCCGGCGCACCCCTACCTGGCGCGCCAAATGTTGAATTTTGGGTTCCGGCAGACCCTTGAGGTTCGAACACTGGGGTGCGCGCGGAGATTTCGCCTCCTACCAACCTACACCCCTCCGCCATGCTAGGATCTGAACTAAGGAAAGAACAACACAAGAGACACAGGGTTTATACTGGTTCGGGCCACCGTTGTGGTGTAATACCCTACTCCAGTGTGTGGTGTGGTGGATTGCCTCTTGGGCTGATGGTGATGAGCAATACAAGGGAGAACAGCCTCGCGAGGGTCTGTTCTTGGCTGGGACGATGAACTGCTTGGATGAGTTCAGTCACCTTTCTCTCTCTCTGCTTTCTCTAGCTAACCGACCGAACGACCGAACCCCCTCCGAGAGTCCCTTGCTTTGTGGGTGGCTGGTTCTCGGTCCCTGATCCTCTCTTCTCTTCTCTATGGGGGTGGCTAGTCCTATTTATAGAGGCCCTGGTCCTCTCCCCAAATATTGAGCGGGAAGGGAGCCGACAATGGCGGGCTAATTTGAAGGGGGACAGCAAGTATCAGCTATCCTGACAAAAGCAGTCTTCGCCTGCGCAAAGCTCTGGTGATGACGCCGTCTTGGGCTCCACGGTGACCTCCGTCTCGTAGTCCTCCTGGTCTTGGTCTCGTTGCACCGAAATGGCAATCTTCGCCTGATGCCGCGGTACTCCGCGGCTGCGCTTGCCCCCCTTTGCACCAAAGAGGGAAGGAGGACACTGCGTGGGCTGGCACCCGCCTGGCGCCCTGAGTCGTCATGGCTTGCGTCACGGGCACCTCGTGAGGTACCCTGCCTTGGTCTCTCCGCCTCCTCGTGAGCCAGCCTGACGAGGCCGTGCTTGAGGAAGCTCCGTGTCGTCCGCCCCACGAGGCTTGTCCCCTCGCGAGGGTCTTGGGTTTGTGTTGGTGAAGATGGGCCATGCTGGACCCCCGTTCCCAGAACGCCGACAGCGGCGGCGCGACGGTCGGGGGCGGCACTGGAGATCAAGGCGACGGGGCGCCGCTGGAGGCGTGGTCGGCGCGGTGGCGGCCGGGCTCGTCGCCGGCGCGGGGGGAGAGGTGAGCGGCGCGAGGCGCGGTTGCAGGGAGGCGGCGGCGGCGCGCGGGCTAGGGAGGGCCCCGCGCGGGCCTGGCGGGCCGGCGGTGGAGGGTGCGGCGGCGCGACACGTGGCGCGAGCGGGTTGGCGCGGAGGCGGCGGCGGACGCGTCCGGCACCGTCCGGACGGGTCCGGTGCCGGCGGAGATGATTTTTTTAGGGTTTGGGGAAGAAGGACCCATGGATTTCGGAGGGGGGGCTATTTATAGGCATAGAGGGAGCTAGGAGTGTCCAAATGAGGTGCGGTTTTCGGCCACGCGATTGTGATCGAACGCTCTAGATGATGGAGAGGGTTTTGGTGGGTTTTGGGCCAAATTGGAGGGGTGTTGGGCTGGAACACACACGAGGCCTTTTCGGTCCCTCGGTTAACCGTTGGAGCATCAAACAAAGTCCAAATGGTACGAAACTTGACAGGCGGTCTACCAGTAGTAAACCAAGGCCGCTTGGCAAGTCTCGGTCCAATCCGGAAATGTTTAACCCCCACACACGAAAGGAAGGTAGAAATGACCACCGGAGGAGAATTGGGCGCCGGAATGCAAAACGGACAACGGGGAAAATGCTTGGATGCATGAGACGATCACGTATGCAAATGCAATGCACATGATGACATGATATGAGATGCATGACAACAACAACAACACACGGAGACAAAAACCCGAACCCGAGAAAATAAAATAACTTAACGCCGGAATCGGCAAGAGTTGGATTACATATTAGGTAAATCATATCCGGGGTGTTACAACACTCCACCACCACGAAAGGATCTTGTCCCGAGATCTAGGACTGATAGAACACCGGGTACTCAGAACGGAGGTGGTCCTCGCGTTCCCAGGTGGCTTCACGGTCGGAATGGTGTGACCACTTGACTTTGAGGAATTTGATTGACTTATTGCGAGTCTTGCATTCAGTCTCTTCAAGAATAGCAACGGTGTGCTCACGATAAGAGAGATCTTCTTGGAGATCAATGTCTTCGAAGTTGACAGTGCGGTCAGGAGTCTTGAAGCACTTGCGGAGCTGAGAGACATGGAACACGTCATGCACATTTGCAAAGTTTGAAGGAAGCTCGAGTTGATAGGCGAGATCGCCTCTCTTGCTGATGATCTTGAAAGGTCCCACGTATCTAGGGGCAAGCTTCCGTTTGATACTGAAGCGACGGGTACCTTTCATTGGAGAGACGCGGAGGTAAACATGATCTCCGATCTCGAAAGCCAAATCACGGTGCTTACTATCATAGTAGCTCTTCTGGCACGATTGCGCTGCTTTGAGGTTATCTCGAATGACTTTGCACATTTCCTCTGCCTCTGTGATTAAGTCATTTCCCAAAAGTTGACATTTGCCGGTTTCAGACCAGTTGAGAGGGGTACGACACTTCCTGCCATACAGGATTTCGAATGGGGCCTTGCCTGAACTTGCTTGAAAACTGTTGTTGTAGGAGAATTCAGCATATGGAAGACAATCCTCCCACTTCATGCTGAAGGAGATCACACAAGCCCTGAGCATATCTTCAAGAATCTGATTGACATGCTCGACTTGACCGCTAGTTTGAGGATGGAAAGCTGTGCTGAAGCAGATGTTATTGCCCATGGCCTTCTGAAAAGAATCCCAAAACTTGGAGGTAAAGATGCTGCCACGGTCTGAAGAGATCACCTGAGGAATACCGTGCAGAGAGACAATCCGAGAGGTGTAGAGCTCCGCCAATTGGGCTACAGTGATTGACTCTTTGATAGGCAGAAAGTGAGCCACTTTAGTGAGTTTGTCGATGACAACGAATATAGCATCATTGCCACACTTGGACTTTGGAAACCTAGTCACGAAGTCCATCTCAATGTGGTCAAACTTCCATTCTGGAATGGCAAGAGGTTGGAGGAGACCAGCTGGTCTTTGGTGTTCTGCCTTCACTCTTCTGCAGACACCGCACTCATTCACGAACTGAGCAATCTCGCGCTTCATTCGAGTCCACCAATAAGCCTGCTCGAGGTCCTGATACATCTTCGTGCTCCCAGGGTGGATGGAGAGGAGTGAATTGTGAGCCTCGTTCATGATCACTTTATGAAGGTCACCGCACAACAATACGATCCTCGAAGAAGAGAGTATCCTTTTCATCAAGGCAGTAACACTTGTACTTGGGTTGACTCTTGGCAATCCCAATCTTCACCTTTTTCACCATAGCATCAAGAAGCTGGGCTTGGCGAATCTGGTCTTCCAAGGTAGGAGAGACTTGAAGGTTGGCGAGGAAACCTTGAGGAACAACTTGCAGATTGAGTTTGCGGAAAGCTTCACAAAGCTCGGGTTGGTAAGGCTTCAGAATCAAACTGTTGTAGTACGCTTTCCTGCTCAAAGCGTCAGCAATCACATTGGCCTTGCCTGGAGTATACTCGATGCTTGGATTATACTCTTGAATCATTTCGACCCATCGAGTCTTCCTGAGGTTGAGATTAGGCTGAGTGAAGATGTACTTGAGACTCTTGTGGTCAGTGAAGATGTCCACTTTTCTTCCCAATAATAGATGTCTCCAAGTCAAAAGAGCATGCACAACTGCCGCCAACTCGAGGTCATGAGTGGGGTAGTTCTTCTCGTTGGGCTTCAACTGGCGAGAGGTATAAGCCACAACTTTCTTTTCTTGCATCAACACTGCACCGAGACCTTGGAGAGAGGCACCGCAGAAGACCTCGAACGGTTTGGATTCATCAGGAGGAGTCAGAACTAGAGCAGTGACCAATTTCTCTTTCAAAGTGTTGAAAGCAATGTCACACTCCGGAGACCAAACGTACTTGACGTGCTTCTGGAGAAGATTTGAGAGAGGCTTCGCTATCTTTGAAAAGTTCTCAACGAACCTTCGACAGTAGCTTGCGAGACCGAGGAAGCTACGAAGTTGCTTCGCATTCTGAGGTGGTTCCCAATTCACAATTGCAGACACCTTCTCAGGATTCACCGCAATGCCCTTGGCAGAGATGATATGCCCAAGATAAAGAACCTCATCGAGCCAAAATTCGCACTTTGAGAACTTGGCGTAGAACTGATGTTCCCTGAGCTTATCGAGTACCAAACGCAAGTGTTTGGCATGATCTTCCTTGTTCTTCGAAAAGACCAGAATGTCGTCGAGATAGACCAAAACAAAGTCATTGGTGTAGGCGTTGAAGATGAAGTTCATCATGCGAGAGAAAGTCAGAGGAGCGTTGACGAGGCCAAAAGACATGACAGTGTATTCATATGAACCATAGCTTGTTCTGAAAGCCGTCTTGGGAATATCTTGGTCACGGATTCGAATCTGGTGATAACCCATGCGGAGATCAATCTTGGAGAATACTTGGGCACCTTTGAGTTGTTCAAACAACTCGTTGATCTTGGGAAGTGGGTATTTGTTCTTGATAGTCTTCTTGTTCAATGGACGGTAGCCAACACAAAGTCGGTCCGTTCCATCCTTCTTCTTCACAAAAAGAACTCCACAACCCCACGGAGAAGAACTAGGTCGGATGAGACCCATTCGCTCTTGAATATCGAGTTGCTTCTTCGGCTCCTTCAACTCTTCAGGTCCGAGCTTGTAAGGACGTTTGCACACCGGTTCCGTGCCAGGCTCAAGATCGATGACGAATTCAACTAGCCGGTGCGGAGGCATTCCTGGAAGCTCTTCTGGAAAGACGTCTTGATATTCGCAAACGATTGGAATTTGAGAGATGGCATCTAGTTCACCCTTCTCATTGAGAGAAAACAGACGGATTGTATCATCGCGAGCGGCAAAGACAATAACAACCTCAGACGAATGAGTCAATTGAATCTGCCTGGCTGCACAATCAAGCTGAGCCTTGTGCTTAGAAAGCCAATCCATTCCGAGAATAAGATCAATATCCGAGTCACCAAGAACATTTGGAGAAGACAAGAACTTATAGTCACCCAAAGTGATTGTACCATCCGGAATGCATACTCGAGATGTCATTTGACGGGCCGGAGAGACAATAGCCAACGGTTTCGGCAACACTTAAGTAACAAAATCATGCTTAGATGCAAAAGGTCTCGAGATGAAACAATGCGATGCACCAGTGTCAAAAAGAACTCTTGCAGGAATATGGTTAACAGGAAGGTTACCCATGATGACATCTGACGAGTCCTCTGCCTGAGCTGCATTCACCATGTTGTCCTTGGCGTACTTGGGGTTATGCTTGACCACAACTGTACTTGTCGATCTCACAGGAGGAGGAGGAGGGAGACGCCTCTGATTGAAGCATTTGTTGGCATAGTGACCCTTCTGTTGGCACTTGTTGCACGTGACCTTTGAAAGCGGACGATGATACGGAGCACTCGATCTTGGAGCTTGAGACGAAGTCTTGTTCTGAAAGCCAGGGTTGGGTGGGTGGGAAGATCCACTGCCACCTTTGCTCTTCTGATACGGCTGACGGAACGGAGGAGGAGGAAGCCAATACTTCTGCTGCTTGGCCACTTGAGTAGAGGAAGAAGGAGTAGCATCTCTGACTCGCTTCTTGGAGGCATCACACTTCAGTTGAGCGGCCTCTTGCTTCAATGCCATGTTGTACAACTCATCGTACCTCAAGGGCTCAAAGAGAACAAGAGCTAGCTGGATTTCTTCTCTGAGACCACCCCTGAACTGGTATATCATGCTCTTCTCGTCAGGGACGTCCTGCTTAGCAAAGCGGGCGAGCTTCTGAAACAACTTGTTGTAGTCATAGACAGACAAAGAGCCTTGCTTCAGGTTGCGGAATTCCTCACGCTTGCTTTCAACCACGCTCTGAGGAATATGATGAGCTTTGAAGTCTTGACGGAATTCATCCCAGGTAATCACACGGCCTCCTCTGCAATCTTTGTACTGCTGGAACCATTCTGCAGCTTGGTCTTTGAGTTGGAAGGAAGCGAACTTGACAAAGTCCTTAGGCCTGACGTTACTGCACTCGAAATGCTTGCATAAGTCCACGAGCCAATCGTCAGCATCAGTTGCCTCAACACAATTGCTGAAAGTCTTTGGCCCGTTAGCAAGGAACTGGTTGAGTGTAGCAAAGTGATTCTGATTGTTGCCTTGGTTTCCTTGGTTCGCTTGGTTGCGCTCTTGAAGAATTTGCATGATCAACTGCGTGTTTGCATTGGTAGCGGCCATCAAAGCTTGCCATGCCTCTGGAGGAGGGGGAGGTGGTGGCGGATCCTAATTCAGATTCTGATTGCTGCTCCTTGCGGGAGCCATCCTGAAGAGGGTGACATCCGTTAGCACATTGACAGGTAAAATTGAAGCTGAATCAAGCGGGTTGAAATTGCAACATATAGTCTTCACATCCGAACATAAGCACGAATGCATTCCACTTGAAATGGTCACATATCCATAAATTGAGAAGCCACTTAGAATTTAGGTAGAGGAATAAATCCACAAGGTACGGATCAAGAACGAATACTCGGTAAGAAATCCCAAACTCAAACCAAATATCCATGGAAGAAGAGCTAGAGCTACAAGAATTCCCACCTATGAAACTCCCGAACCTTTCTGGTTATGCAATCAGGTGTTGAGGATACAGGGGAAGCATAATATCTCACCCAAATCTAGCAAATCCTACATCCAGCTGTAGCCATCCTTCAACACATAACCGAGAAAAAACTTCGGAAACCATCTACCTCAACCTTCGAAAAGCATCCGTTATACATGTTATGGCAATACTCCCGAACTCCCGCCCCAGTACTGGGTGGCGTCGAGGTTATCTCACCAACAACTGCATAAAAGAGATTTTCGATGTCGGCGTACTAAACTCAGGTATTCCAGAACTGCAACGATAAAATTGTGACGACAACACCTCGGAGCTCAACTCCCCGGGACACTTCCACAACCCCTAAATGACAGGAGGCACCAAGAACAATGTTCTCGTCACAAAACCATCGGAACGATTCCAAGATACCCGCGTGAACCTAAATTTTTTTTAGTAAAATTTGAGAAGAGAAGAGTCAAAACTCTACGTCAGGATGCCTTACCAGAGCGATGAAGGGACTGGGGAGTAAAAAGAATTCCTAAACTCTCTGATATATAATTCCTAAATGACTCAAAACATTTTTTTCTAGACTCAACAACGGCTGCTAAAAATGATCAATCAGTGGGGGCTCCTAAGGTCGGGGAAGGCTCTAATTACCAACTTGTAACGCCCTCAATGCGGCTATATCTCCTACGTGTCGAAGCACGACTTAGAGGCATAACCGCATTGAAAGCAATGTCGCAAGTAAGGCAATCTTCACAACATCTCATTTAATATAGATAATAAAAGGGAAAGGTACATAGTTGGCTTACACTCGCCACGTGAATCAAAGTACATAAATAGCATTACATCATTCAATCACTCATCACCCGACTACGGTGCCAAAATAAAAGATCAACCCAACATGCGACACGGTCCCGATCGCCCCAACTGGGCACCACTACTGATCATCAGGGAAAGACACATAGTAACGGCATGAGTCCTCGTCGAACTCCCACTTGAGCTCATGCGCGTCATCTGGAACGGACTCGTCTAGCACTGCATCTGGTTTGGAAGTAATCTGTGAGCCACAGGGGCTCAGCAATCTCGCACCCTCGTGATCAAGACTATTTAAGCTTATAGGTAAGGCAAGGTAAAATATGTGGAGCTGCAGCAAGCGACTAGCAAGATATGGTGACTAACCTATTCGCAAATGAGAGCGAGAAGAGAAGGCAATGCACGATCGAATAACTAGAGAACAACCTGCGGCAAGCATTACTCCAACACCGTGTTCACTTCCCGGACTCCGCCGAGAAGAGACCATCACGGTAACTCACATAGTTGATTCATTTTAATTAAGTTAAGGTTCAAGTTATCTACAACCGGACATTAACAAATTCCCATCTGCCCATAACCGCGGGCACGGCTTTCGAAAGTTCAAATCCCTGCAGGGGGTCCCAACTTAGCCCATGACAAGCTCTCACGGTCAACGAAGGATATTCCTTCTAGCGGGAAGACCCGATCAGACTCGGAATCCCAGTTACAAGACATTTCGACAAGTTAAAACAAATCCAGCAACACCGCCCGAATGTGCCGACAAATCCCGATAGGAGCTGCACATATCTCGTTCTCAGGGCACACTCGGATAAGCAATCCGTACAACTAAAACCAGCCCTCGAGTTACCCCGAGGTGGCGCTGCAAGGGGCTCTAGGTTGGACCAACACTCAGAGGAGCACTGGCCCGGGGGGGTTTAAATAAGATGACCCTTGGGCTCCGGAAACCCAAGGGAAAAAGAGGCTAGCTGGCAAATGGTAAAACCAAGGTTGGGCATTGCTGGAAAAGCTTTATTCAAGGCAAACTGTCAAGGGGTTCCCATTATCACCCAACCGCGTAAGGAACGCAAAATCCGGGAACATAACACCGATATGATGGAAACTAGGGCAGCAAGAGTGGAACAAAACACTAGGCGAGAGGCCGAGCCTTCCAACCTTTACCAAGTATATAGATGCATTAAGATAACAAGATAATATAATGATATCCCAACAAGTAAATAATGTTCCAAAAAGGAACGGTCTCCAATCTTCACCTGCAACTAGCAATGCTATAAGAGGGGCTGAGCAAAGCGGGAACATAGCCAATCAACGGTTTGTTAGGACATGGTGGGTTAGAGGTTTGACATGGCAATTTGGGAGGCATGATAAGCAAGTGGTAGTCATCGTAGCATAGGCATAGCAAAAGAGCGAGCATCTAGCAAAGCAAAGATAGAAGTGATTTCGAGGGTATGATCATCTTGCCTGCAAAGTTGTCAGAGTTGTCTGGATCCTCGAAAGCAAACTCAACGGGCTCCTCGTTAGCGAACTCGTCTCCCGGCTCTACCAAAGCAAGACAAACAAGCAACAAGAACACAATCAACCACATGCAAAGCTCAAACAAACATGATGCAACATGGTATACTATGCGGGATGCGATATGTGATGCATATGCAAGATTTGACAAGAGATGAATGAACCTGGCCTCAACTTGGAAATCCAAGTGTGCCACTGAAAAGGTGAGATGATTTCGCTTGAAAACGATATAAAGAACGCCGGAATCGGAGACACGGTTTGGAAATGGCAAGCAATTCAAATATGGCACCGGTCTGCGATATACATCAAGTAGCCATCTAAATGGAACAAGTTAGACATGCTACAACACCCAAACATGGCAACAAAATACATGGCACGGATCCATTCATGAAGCTTAACAAAAGATGAACACTAAGCTACGGCCAATTCATCCATTAACAGGTTCAAACAAGCATGACAAAAGTGCAATTGGTAAACAGATCTCAGACTTAGTGAAATTAACACTTGTCTGGAATTTCAGATCAGGTAGCACACTTTGGAGCAAGAAATCTATATGCTACAGGGCCTGAACATTGCAAAGTAAAGCATGGCATGGAGCTACTCAAAGAGCTAAACAAAAGTCCCTTAGTGACCTTGAGCCAAAAGGGATCAGAAAATACAATTGCAAGCATGTGAACATGGCAAAAACATAAACAGATCACAGACTTAGAGAAAAACTGGAGCATGCAAATGAGATATCAAGTAGGCATGTTCACGAGCTCGATGCACTCACTACAGAGCAAGGCATGACAATCTAAGCATACAACCATCAAGAATACACATTATACAAGCTAGACATGGCAAGAACAATAACATAGCATGCACAAATCAACTACACCATCCTCGGCAAAATCGCTGACAAGTAGACAATCTGCCCAGATTCACGAAATAGCAAAAGTAGAGCTCGATTGACTCAAGCTAGGGTGCTCCATAATTGCAAACAAAGACATGGATGGATAGAGCACTACAAGATTAACAAATCATCCTTACTGATCATCCTAAAAAGAGGCACGGATCACTAGGAAACAACATGAACATATGGCATATTGATAAGAACAGCTCAAGGACTTGGTGGAATTGCTAAGTCCCTGAAATCAGCATTAACGAATGCACCACTTTGCAAGCTTGTGCTAGTCACCACACACATCACAAAAATACATGGATAGCACCTCTGGATAGATGACAAAGCATATGACAAAACACATATAGAGCGCATGGGCATAGCATGCACACAATAATCATGGCAAAAATGACAAATAGCTATTTGGAGCAGCAGATCTGACAATTATCTCAAATAGCACTCTTCCAACAGCATTTCGGGCATCAAGATGAACTCAAATGAAAATGATGCAATGAGATGCAATGATGTGCTCTCTGAGACGAACATTTTGATATGCTATATGCCCAAAACGGATCTACGGATGCAAAGTTACGGCACGATGAACATAGAAAAATAATTAGGGTTAGGGATGAAAAAGTCAACCCCGAGATTTCGGATCTCAGATCTAGATCGGGATCTCGCCGGAGTTACTGTAGCTGGCGCACGGATCGAGGATCAACGTCGCCGGAGAGGACGCTGGTGGCCGGGGAAGCTCGCCGGGGTTCGGGGACGGCGAGACGTGGCGTGGTGGCGTCGGGGCGGCGAGGTGACCGCGAGCGGCGGCGGCGCGACGGTCGGTGGTGGCGCCGGAGATCAAGGCGACGGGGCGGCGCTGGAGGCATGGTCGGCGTGGTGGCGGCCGGGCTCATCGCCGGCGCGGGGGAGAGGTGAGCGGCGCGGGGCGCGGTTGCAGGGAGGCAGCGGCGGCGCGCGGGCCGGGGAGGGCCCCGCACGGGCCTGGCGGGCCGGCAGCGGAGGGTGTGGCGGCGCGACACGTGGCGCGAGCGGGTTGGCGCGGAGGCGGTGGCGGACGCGTCCGGCGCCATCCGGACGTGTCCGGTGGCGGCGGAGATGATTTTTTTAGGGTTTGGGGAAGAAGGACCCATGGATTTCGGAGGGGGGGCTATTTATAGGCATAGAGGGAGCTAGGAGTGTCCAAATGAGGTGCGGTTTTTGGCCACGCGATCATGATCGAACGCTCTAGATGATGGAGAGGGTTTTGGTGGGGTTTGGGCCAAATTGGAGGGGTGTTGGGATGCAACACACACGAGGCCTTTTCGCTCCCTCGGTTAACCGTTGGAGCATCAAACGAAGTCCAAATGGTACGAAACTTGACAGGCGGTCTACCGATGGTAAACCAAGGCCGCTTGGCAAGTCTCGGTCCAATCCGGAAATGTTTAACCCCCACACATGAAAGGAAGGTAGAAATGACCACCGGAGGAGAACGGAGCGCCGGAATGCAAAACGGACAACGGGGAAAATGCTCGGATGCATGAGACGAACACTTATGCAAATGCAATGTACATGATGACATGATATGGGATGCATGACAACAACAACAACAACAACAACAACAACAACAACAACAACACACGGAGACAAACACCCGAACCCGAGAAAATAAAATAACTTAATGCCGGAAACGGCAAGAGTTGGATTACATATTAGGTAAATCATATCCGGGGTGTTACAAATACTTCCTCCCTGTAACCCCTTTGTGCTATCTCTGCAATTCTTCTAAGAGGTGCCATGCATACTGTAATTTGGTGTGTGCATTAATATAATGTGGCCTACTACTCAAAATATGATAGCTCCAGAAGTGATGATACTTCACAGATGACAGCTTCAACATATAGTAAAGAAGAACAAGTCGACCTGACCTGACAGATTCAAAATATACTAAGGGAGAATAACTCGACCTGACCAGTCGACCACAAGAGAAGAGGATCATCTTAAAGAAGAGCAGAAGAGAAAGCAGATTGAAGATATTACAAGTCTTTCTATACAATGTCGGTTGGCCACCCATGATGAACCAGAGCGCACAGAGAAATACTATTCCTTCCAGTCTCTCCATATGTGGCTCACATGCATTTCGAAACTAAAGTAGGAACATTTAGCTGACCAATTAAACATCTCTCAGTTTTACTAATATTAGCATAATATCATATTTGAATTTGTACAACTAAGCTTGTTTAGCTCGATGGGTGGAGCAGTGCTATTACGACACGAACCACGTAGGCTGATCGTGGTCCTCATAAAATGGGGAAACCGTAAGCATGATGAGTATAGTGTTGACCGTGGTAGTGGGATGGCAGATCTGAAGCTGCAAACCGCGCAAAGGGTAGTTAGCAACCGATATTTGCTTTGAAATAACAACTAAGATTTGGTATGAACAAGAAAGTACAGTCAACAAGTGACAAAGAAATGCAATTGTGATGTCTCTCTATATGTCGCAACATGCATTTGGAAACTCAAGTGGGACCTTTAGCTAACCAATTAAATGTGTCTATTAACTAATATCAGTGTCATATCACAATCATATTTGAACAACTAAGCATTGGAATTTTGAGTGTTGTGTTGTTTAGCTTGAAGGGTGGAGTAATGCTAGTATGACAGAAAGCACCTACGCAGATCATAGTAGAGTAGATAAAAGGGGAAACCCTAAGCATCAAGAGTAAAATCAGGAAAGTGGAACTAGCTGGACCAGTGGGTGGCGCACATGCTTTTAGAAATGAATATAGGAACATTAGGTGCCCAATTAAACTTTCTCTGTTTTAGTAATATGAGCATTATATCAGATTCTTATTTCAACACGTAAGCTTTGGAATTATGAGTGGCATGTTGTTTTGCTTGATGTGTTGAGGTCTTGAGGAGTAGTGCCAGCACGACACGAAGCAGGGAAGCACCTACGATGATGGTAGTGAATATAAAGGGGGGAAACCATAAGCTTTACAAGTATAGTGACCGTGACATGGCGGGTCTGAAGGTGCAAACCGGACAAAGCTACTTCGCAACCAATGTTTGCATTCAACTAGCCACTACGATTTGGTACGGACAAGAAAAGTAGAGTAAACAATTTAAGATCTATTTTCCGGTTGAGATCAATAACTTAAGCACAGATGGAAGAGTACCTCCTCTCTTGCGACGCCGTGTAGGCCCCTGCTAATACGTTGAGGGTGCTTCGGGTGCGATGGCTGTCGGCGGCAGGTTAGAAGACTTTAGATGGCAGATGGCCGGGTTGGGGGATAAATCCTGTTGATGTGGACGAGGCGGTTGTAGGAGCGGCAACAGCAAAGTGGACGACAGCGCCGATGAAGCGAGACGACGCGATGAAAGGATCCTGGTCTGGCGCCGTGGATGAGAGACGTCCATCTCTTGGAGTGGACGACGGGGTAGGGGTAGCGGCTTCGGCAAGGTGGAGGATGGGGTGGCGGACGGAGGAGGCTGGCCGCAGTGGGGAGGTTGTCGTGGTGCCTATGGTGTATGAATGGGGAAATGGAGGGGGAGGGGGATCTCAAACTTTGGGACGCGCTTGTCTGAAATGTGGGAAAGTTACGAACTTATGCCCCGTTTAAAATTTCGGACATCACGTTGGTTGGGGATAGGACAGTAATCTCGCATCTCCCAAATATTTGCTGGTAACGATTTCGGGCGAGGAGAGGGTGTTTTACCACCCACGGTTGGCGCCCATGGTGTATGAACGGGGCTGACAGGTAGGGCGGTTGTGTCATGTCTGAGGGAAGTTACACATCTGCCCCTATTTAAAATACTAGCCTACATCAATTTCGGACGAGGAGAGTTTGTTTTGCCGCCCACCATGGATGAATGGGGAAATGGAAGGAGATACACATGTCTTTTGGACGAGCTTGAATCAAATGTGTTTTGCCGCCCATGTTTGGCGCCCACCGTGTCTGAATGGGCTCAGAGGCCGTCGTGTCACGTCTGATTGAAGTTACTAGTCTACCACTATCGACAGCACTGTAAATCTGGTCGATAAGGATGTCAAGTGTCAGGGGTAGACAGTAATTTACATCTCGCAAACACTTGCTTCGGGCAGCCCACAAATGATGGTGGGTGTTTAGCCGCTTCATTCAAAACTTGGGAGAATTAGCGTTCACGTTTTCCCTGGGCCCTGGCAACTAAATCCAAATCCAATTTTTATTTGATTACGAATATCCACAGATAATTCTACGTTTTCTTATTTATTTCTTCAAAACCACAACAAAGATTTATTCCACCTTTATATATGATTATGATTCAGAAATGCCGTGATCTTCGAATTCAGTAGGTTGGATACACTTTGAGTCAAACAATTATTTCATCCAATACAATATGCTCACACGAAAAACAGTTCACCTTATGTCAATCATACAAGTACTGAGGATTACCTCGCCTAAAAAATTCGGATCATTACAACACATGGACAGCATATGGGGTCTTACAACATAATCCATTCAGAGACATGACACAACATGCAAGTACAATAATCTAATGACAATTTCAACTGCTATCTAAAGAAGAACTGGGATTACCCTGGGCTTCAGACAGCAGAAGCAACAGGACCTCCTCCGTCTTCAAATGCAACATTCTTACTTCCTCCAATTCTTGGGTTGCTTGCATAATGTGTGCAGCTAATTGCATAATTTCCAGCTTCAAGATCGAGATTACCTCATTCATGGCAGCCACACCATCTCTTTCTGCCTCTAGTAGAGCCTCAAGAACTATAATATATGTGCTCAGACTGCTCTCTGGCGGTGTTGCCTCTAAACTGCTACCATCTGGTAACATGGATGGCGCACTGCTTCCACAAATAGATTCTGGGGTTGTACATTGTGTCCTAGTGTGAACGGCATCCTGAAAGGTTTCTGCTGGACATAAGTAAGAGATAGTTATTGCATGATCCAGGCAGTAAGCTTACATGGTAAACGACATACGAATTATTGCCGAGCATGGCAAGCTATATTTAAATGGTTCAAAGCAGCATCAGCCAAAAAGAAATTAAAATGGTAAGATGAAACTAGGGATGTAAGTGGCAAATAAACGACATCCGCCAGTCCCATCTAGTTAGTTTTTGCTAGCTCCCTGGTTCATTTTCCTCAAAAAACAAATACTCTTTTGAACTATCATACCACTAGTGGACTTTAATCGGGATTAAACGGGACCCAGTTGACATCCCTAGTTGAAAGGGAGTGTACCACCGCTATATTTAAGTTGCCAAGGCATCTAAGCAGTTGAAATAATCTGAGAAAGCACTTAATAGTGTGGCCTCATATAAACTACGAAGACAGTCTTGTGATGAAGTTCAGAGGAAAAGTTAAGGACTAAAATGAATTGGGCATGCATTTCTTTACGATAGTACAGCAGGCACTGCTGACATATTGGCCAACTCAGGTATAGCGTAACAAGTAACAAACAAGCATTCGAATCAAGCAATACAACAAAGCAGACTACTGAACTATTTGTTATTCTGTAGGATTACAGGTTGAGGGCACAAGCCAAGAAAGCAGCCCACACACATTACATTTCACATGTACTAAAACACAATTGCTTACCATATGTTGTTGTGAAGCCTCGTTGCTGTTGCAATGTTCTTTGAAGATATCGTCAGCATCCCGTGGTTGCTAATCTACTTGTTGTAGTTTATTCTACAATCTCTCTTTAGGTAAAATTAATTTTAATCGCATGCACTGGTTCGAATTGATCATCAATGGTTCATCTAAACTAATGAAAGAAGGGTGTGTGTGGATACACGACAATATATCTGCTTCCCTCTATTTTTATGCTTGTTCGAGGTCCAGCCCCAAAAGAACAAATATTTTGCTTGATGGGGTTGGCAGCTCCATAATTAATAGAAGCATCAAATTAGTCATGCAACTTGGGAAGATCAAGAACACACAAAAAAGTAATGAACAGAGGCTCGTAGCAGTGATGTAATAGCTAGCATCAGAAAATGTAGGGTAAAACGAACAAAAACCAGCGGAACCACATGCTAGTTTGCTGATGTGTAATTAAGCATAGAGAACATGAAGCAGTCTGATGGAAGCAACAGGTGGTATCAGAGCAACACCATTATCATAAATATAGCATGCAAGAAGTAAAATAGTAGGCAGTGATATCTAGGAAGTACAGTAATACTTAGGACAAAACTAAAGCACATTAACTATATGTGCACTGGTTTGTAATTTAGCACATGTAACATGTTCACTGCCAGAAGTATGGCCCTACAGGTGCAAGCAGAATAACGCGTCTCATGAAAAACTGAATGATGCCCTGAAGAAATTCAAAGGTGCGGTGCTTATGCTAAGAAAGTGAACATAGGCGCCGGCCGTTGGATAATAGTACCTGATTCTCGACGGCGTATGGGTATCGTTGGCATACTTGATAGCTAAGGATCGTCGATGGTGCTCATGTTGCGGTTGAGTTTGGGCCGGTTGTCGCTGTCGCTGAAGCGGCTTCGGTGCTACGGTTGCGGCGCCTGTCGACATACAAGAAAGCTCATCTATGGTAAGTGAACATTTGTAAGATAAAGAGAAAACCCGAAGGAGTACAGATCGAAATAACCTGATGAGGCTGCAGCGTTCGTAAAGCAGGGCCGGTGGAGTTGAATATGGCGTCCGTGGAGTAGGTCCGGTGTAGTGGACGAAGGCTTCGGCGGGCGCGTTGTATAGTGCTTTTAGTGAGGCGGATCTGTTGCGGCGGACGAGGGCTTGTATGAAGGGCCGGCGAAGGGACGGACGAGGGAGTCAGTGAAGAGCCTACACTATGGTGGACGAGGGCGCCGGTTAAGCAGATCCGGTGCGGTGGACCATAATGGCGGTGAAGGAGATCTGGAGCGGTGTACAAGCCAGTCGTTGAAGCGGCTCCGGTGAAGTGGTGAGTTGGCAGTTGGGGGTTCCAAGGTGCGGAAGGTAGATCCGTCGGGGTGTGAGGTCCACCGCTGCGGTAGATGACTAGATTCGGTGGCTTGCCGTGGTTGGGGGGTCGGGGAGGGGCTCTGGGGAAGAATGTTGGGGGCAAATAGGGGAAAACAATGGGGTTACCAAAGCAGCCATTTTCCGTTCATGTGGCAGGGGTAAAACAGGAATATCACAAGGCTAAACTTTCGAGCGGGAGATATCTCGATATGAGCGGGAAGTTTGAAAGCTTTTGGCGCCTGAAATTATATTCTACTCTTGTACGGCCGACTATGATATCATGGCCGAGAATTTGTTTGTTTTGCACAGCAAAAGGGCAAGTTTTGAAAATCAATGTCTCCAACTCGAAACTTAGATTGTCCATTCAATTCAAATATGTATCATTGAGCTACTACAAGCAAATACCATCATATGGTCCAATTCAAATGAAATTCTAAATGTGTTTATCCTAAATATGATGACAAAAGCAAAAATGTGTATGTGTATGAATAAAGTGGATGATTATAAAGTTTGAACATGCATGTATGTGTATATCTCTAGGTTTGATATATGAATTTTAAATCATGAAACCCCGGCTTAAAAATGTACATCCGTTTAAATGAATTACAAAAGCTAATGATGGAGTTGAATTCCAAAATTCCAATCTTAGGTTTGTAATTCTGGTACATCAAAGTATATCACGCATGTTCAAAAGTATCGTTATCTCATAGTCCAAACTGTGAAACAAATTGATCAACCTTGAGTGCACACACTATTGACCATGTATATCTCAATTACGCTAAAGTCCCTTAAATATAGACAACTCACTCTTTATCCAAAGCAACCCCCCCCTCGTCGCCCCCCCCCACACACACACATACAAAGAGAGAAGTCATTCTCTCCCCCAAACACCAACACATGAGCACATTAACACCCCTCTCTCTTCTAAAGTCCGGACCCCAATATAGTCTCTATCACTTTATCTCTTGGGCATGCACACATCTCTTCCCCCACTCTCTAGCTAGGTCTCCCGGCATCTCTCTTTCCCAAGCACACACACTATGTAGAGTGTATCTTTCCCATACACACAAAATGTCGTCCCCAAATGTCTATCTCCCTAGTTATGTGGTTCTCGCACACTCACCTCACACACCACCCCCACTGCAAAATAAGCACACTTTGTCTCCTTGTGCACCAATCTCCTCTTTCTATCTCTCCCACATGCGGACCCGCCCCAGCTCCTCCCTGTATACATATATGTCGTGACTCTTTCCATAGCTCCCTAATGTATCATTGTTCTCGATCTCACACATTGTTCTCTACACCATCTATTCTAGATATCTCATGAAGTCCCTATCACACACACGATGACTCGCTTCCCTTGCGTCTCCGTACATATGCCAATTTCAAACAACATCAACATTGTCTCCCTATCTATACGCCATTTATGGACACAAACGCCCCCTCTGTCGCCCACTCCCTTCCTCTCTCTCTATCTCTCTGTCGCTAGTCTCTCTCTCTCTCTCTCGCTCTCACACCCCTCTCCCACACACAATCGATATCTCTTCCAAATAGTCTGCTCCCCCCGCCCGCACCCATGCTATCCCGCTACTACACATGTCACACCATTCCCCCTTCCCTTATACTAGGTTTACATCATTAGTGGTCTCTCTACTCCACATACACACACTCCCTTTCACACACAAACGAGCACACAAACACACAGACACGCACAAACACCCATTAATCTGGATCCTCATCTCTCCCCATGTCCGCATGTGTATCTCGCACACTCACTCTCTAATTATGTATATGTGTCTCCATGTTACACAACACAAAGCCCCATGTACATGTCTCTCTCTATCCTCCACACACATAGACACAAAGAATCTGTTATCATTGCCTCAGTCTCTAGACATATCAAACACGCACATTGTCTCTCTCTCTATCTCTCTCTCTCTCGCAAACACGCTCAACAAGGGCTTCCCCGTGAATAACTTACCATCTATTCATCACCAGTCGTGGCAGTACGGCGAACACGAGAAGTGAAAAAGGATAAACCTACACGTGCTTAGACCACTTAGTATGACTACTAGGACTAGAGCAAGCCAAAAAGCACGCCGACGTCACCTCCTCCTTATCGGCGACGGGAAAACCTTTGTTTTACACAGTCGAGAAGTCATTGTGCTAAGGCCTCACATGCTGAGGCGTTGAATAGAATGTAGATGCTAGTTTACGGAAACAAGTATCGATAATACGTTTGTATCTCCATACTTATATTTCTTCTCTTATGAAAAACCGAGTTGGTGATGATGGTACGCGTGCCATCTTGCAATATAGACCGTCCGATCTATATCTTATTGATGGAAATTAAACTAAAAGATACTCGCATCCCTCTCCACATTTGCAGACAAGGCCTTCCCTCGTTCATCCTTATCTCCAACAACCTCATTGTTGAGCAATTAAGAAAGGAAGCCTCTGGAACAAACTGGCCTGGTGGCCGCTGTCGGCGTCATCAATCCCCATGCCTCCGCTCAGTCCGACCACCAATCACCACCACACCCAACTCCTCTTCACATTATCTCCTATTTCTCGAGATATCATTAGTTTTTACACATGGTATTACTCCCGCATGGGTCAATCACAACAAGTGTTTCTATAAAAAATGCATCTTGATGTCCCGTGCAATGCACGGATCTTGGTAGTACTCCTACGGAAGACTAAGTTGGTGATGATGGTGTGTCTGCCATCCGTCATTTGTGACCATTAGATCTACATCTAACGACTGTGAGGTAAGTTGTTGCCTTTTCTCACAAACATCCCACTTGTCTACCAATTTGCAGAAAAAACCCATAATTAGTATCTTAAAACCAACCACATCCCTCCCTGACCTCACCAAAACAGCCCAAGGAATATAGTCTAATTGAAACATAATATATCTCTAGTGATATATGTATATCAAAATTAGAGTGTTTTGTATCAAGTTTGTGAATAAGTATTATTCTAATTATGATTCGTTGCAACACACATGAACATTGCTAGTATTTCCAACCATGCAATGTTTTCCCTAGTATTCCATAGCTTCGAGTTTTCCATTAAGATATTAGTCACTCCTGGTTGATATTTTACTTTCAATCATGTACACATATGCACTATGTAACTAGCCTTGCTTATTGGGTTCCAAAGCTTAACTTCCACTCCTACTTACAATATGTAGAGTATTTAACAAAAAACTACCACTTTCAACTAGCCCTAGGAAGAATCTATTGTACAAAAAATAACAAAAACGTACCCAAAATTTCTTAATCCACGCCAAAAACTACTACCTACTGATTATGTTAGTTTAAACCCATTTATGACAGGGTTGGCCCACATGTCCCTACCGACGAGGCAGCTTAAACCAACACATTTTGTTTGACCGTTGACATGAGGGACCCACATCTGACCTTCTATCCTGTTATTCCCCCTCAAATCATTATTTTTCCTGAACATTACTTCAAACAGTACTGATGCGTGTTCGTCGGTGGCGCCGGTGATTAGCAAGTTGGCCGCCGCTCCGCCGGACGGGCCGGACGCCACGCTGGCCTCCGCACGGGTTGGCAGGCTGGACCGAGCGTGACTCACGAGCTAGCAAGCCGCCGCGATGGCCTTCGCTCGAGCCAGATGGCTGGCCTAGCATGGCGCGTGCGAGCAAGCCGCCGCGCCGCCGTGCCAATATAGCTAGCAAACCTTGCAGACAAGCAGCTGGACGGAGCTATCTTGGCTAGCTAGCGGCCGAGAGCGCCGGACGGAGCTAACATCCGGGCTGCCGCAAGATGGGCTCTGCACCGCCGATGGTTTTGACCTCGCCTTCTGCCGACGGCGGTAGCTGCGTCCCGTGGCCGAGGATGACTAGGTGGATGGGCCGGAGGTAGGAGGTCACTCGGGGATGTTTGTGCAGACTGACATGTAGGTCCCACAAGTCATAACGCCCGGTCGAATAGAAGGCATTGACTTAATGGGCGACATGGGCCCTGTTTGGATAAGTCAGAGGTTAGATTCTAACCCTGAACTAACTCTAACCAAAGTGGTGTTTGGATGGCAGGGTTAGATTGACAATAAATGTATCCAAATAGGGCCATGGGTTGAAACGTGCCTATAACGGCACTTTGTAGAGTAGTCGTTCCTTGGTAGGGCTGGTTGGTAAGAGCATGTACAATGGTTGATAAGGTAGTCTTATCTTAAGTCTGCCACGTATGCAAGTGGTAGTAGTTTCTTGGCATTATTAGTGGCTTCTTGCATTATTAGGGGTTTCTTGTAAGGCTACTCATAGTGGGGAGTATCATATGCTAGTAACATGCATATGATACTAGGGTATGATACTACCTCCATAGTGCATAGTATCATAAACTAGTATCATAGATGATCATATTTATTGGCATGCATGACACAAAGTAGCATAGCATTTAACATGATACGGTATCTACCTATGTTACTCTAACACTCTCTCTCTTCTTTAATTATGTGCCACATAAGCATGTTTGGTAGTCCCAAGTGCATGTTACCACTTATGTTACCCCCGCTATGGCCAACCTAAGGAACAATGTACTACTAGCGACAAAAGGCGATTCTATGTTGCGTTGTACTCCAACGAGTACTACTATTGGTTGCGGGAGTGTATACCTCATTTTGTTGGTTCGATCCCGGCCGAACGCGCGGCGGTCTTTTTTTAATAGTAACTTCGCTGTGAGCCAATATTTTACACGGGTAGTTTGAGTTTTAAAGTCAAACGGACGTGCGGCATCACAATCTGGGTGCACTGGATAGCCTAGCCACGTGAACAGGTTTTTCTTCCCAGCAACTCGTGGCTCGCGTGCTCGCCCTAGCCGCACCTCGCTTGCAGCTTCCTCATCAACTAGTAGCATATTTAAACTAGCGCCTCCCAATTAAGCCCGAGGAGCCGGAAAAGCCTGGCGGGGCATTGGGAACTATGCAATATGGCTCTGTACGTAAAGTGCTCTACTACTACTCTGTAGCTTGTGGTGTTGCATGCATGGACTTCTGAAACGCCCTCGATGCGGCTATATCTCACACGTGTCGAAGCACGACTTAGAGGCATAACCGCATTGAAAGCCATGTCGCAAGTGAGGTAATCTTCACAACAACCCATGTAATACATAAAAGGGAAAGAGATACATAGTTGGCTTACAATCGCCACTTTACACAATTACATGAATAAAGTATTACATCACCCAGATACAATCAAGGTCCGGCTACGGAACCAAAATAAAAGAAGACTACCCCAAATGCTACACAGATCCCCGATCGTCCCAACTGGGCTCCACTATTGATCAACTGGAAACAGAACAACATAATGAACAAGGTCTTCATCGAGCTCCTCCTTGAGCTTGGTTGCGTCACCTGCTCGGTATCAACGGCACCTGCAAACTGGGTTTTGGAAGTATCTGTGAGTCACGGGGACTCAGCAATCTCACACCCTCGCGATCAAGACTATTTAAGCTTATAGGTAGGGTAAAAGGTAGGAGGTGGAGCTGCAGCAAGCGACTAGCATATCTGGTGGCTAACATATACCCAAAAGAGAGCGAGAAGAGAAGGCAAAAGCACGGTCGATAAACTATGATCAAGAAGTGATCCTAGAACAACCTACATCAAGCATAACTCCAACACCGTGTTCACTTCCCGGACCCCGCCGAGAAGAGACCATCACGGCTACACACACGGTTGATGTATTTTAATTAAGATCAACTTTAGGTTTTCTACAACCGGACATTAACAAATTCCCATCTGCCCATAACTGCGGGCACGGCTTTCGAAAGTTCAAATCCCTGCAGGGGTGTCCCAACTTAGCCCATCACAAGCTCTCACGGTCAACGAAGGATATTCCTTCTCCCAAGACAATCCGATCAGACTCGGCATCCCGGTTACAAGACATCCTCAACAATGGTAAAACAAGTCCAGCAACACCGCCCGAATGTGCCGACAAATCCCGATAGGAGCTGCACATATCTCGTTGGGCACACTCAGATGAGTGCTCCATACAACTAAAACCAAACCTCGAGTTTCCCCGAGAGGGCGCTGCACAGGGCTCTAGTTTGGACCAACACTCAGAGGAGCACTGGCCCGGGGGGGTTTAAATAAAGATGACCCTTGAGTCTAGAGAATCCAAGGGAAAGAAAAGGCTAGGTGGCGAATGGTAAAACCAATGTTGGGCATTGCTGGAAGAGTTTTATTCAAGGCAAACTATCAAGGGGTTCCCATTATAACCCAACCGTGTAAGGAACGCAAAATCCGGGAACATAACACCGATATGACGGAAACTAGGGCGGCAAGAGTGGAACAAAACACTAGGCATAAGGCCGAGCCTTCCACCCTTTACCAAGTATATAGATGCATTAATTAAATAAGAGATATTGTGATATCCCAACAAAATATCCATGTTCAACAAGGAACAAACTCCAATCTTCACCTGCAACTAACAACGCTATAAGAGGGGCTAAGCAAAGCGGTAACATAGCCAAACAACGGTTTGCTAGGACAAGGTGGGTTAGAGGCTTGGTTTAACAATATGGGAGGCATGGTAAGCAAGTGGTAGGTATCGCAGCATAGGCATAGCAAAAGAGCGAGCAACTAGCAAGCAAAGATAGAAGTGATTTCGAGGGTATGGTCATCTTGCCTGAGATCCCGCAAGGAAGAAGAACGAGTCCATGAAGAAGACAACCAGACGTAGTCGAACGGATCCTCACGAACGCGACATAATCGGAACTAACCCGAAGAAGCAACACCGGAAAGAAGCAAACAACATAGTAAACAACCACCACATAATCATGACATGATGCACAATCAAGTATGATGCATGTCCGGTTTAAATATGCATGGCATGGGAAAGTGCACAAGCAATCCTAAAAAATAAGTGGATGCATATTGATGAAACACCACATTCAGTTATTTAGTTCTCTCTCGTTTATGTACCCAACAATATTAAATGTTGTTAAACATGGCAAGAGATGAAGCATAATGAAACTATCTATCTAGGCAAGTTTAAATGAGGCCGGAACAACAAAACAACAAGTCCGGAAACTCCTCATGTGCATATTTTAAAGTTTGGTCCTGTTCTGTCCTAAACCATATTTTAGAGTTGTTAAACATGCAAAGTGAAGCCACCATGTTAAACTAGGCATTTTTCTACCCCATTTACATATAAGGTTTGTTTAAAACCGAGCTACGGTTAAATTGTTATGAATTAAATCATTTTAGCAAGTTATTTAAGCAAATTGAAACAAACAGCATTTTAAGCATTTTAAATATGGATGAAATTGACATATTATGAAACTAGACAGAAAACTAAGCACATTTCATATATAACTTATTTTAATCTGATGCATCATTTGTGAGTTATTAAATGAATGAAGTGCAAGGGTTTTTCTGCAAATTGGCGTTCACAGGATAAAAGGAAAAACATTCAGGCAGAAAAAATATAGAGCTGGGCCGAATCTGGCAGGCTAGCCCCACAACAGCTGGAGGTGGATCTCACCTTGCGGCCCAGCGAGGCCGGTCAGTGGGGATGGGCTGCGGATGTGGCTTGGGCCGGTTTGAGCTGCGCGTAGAGATGGACCGAGGCGAGGCGATGCAAGCTGGGCCTTGGTGCTGGCGGGTCAATGTAAGGCGGTTGAAGCGGTTCGTCTCTGCTCGAACGGAATAGAGGAGCGGCGCGGCGAGGAACTCTGGGAAGGCGTGGTGGCTTGCGAGGCGGAGAAGGCGAGGGGGAGGCCGGATCTGGTGGGTCGGCGCTGAGGCCGGCCGGTCTTGAAGGAGAACGAGGTGCGAGAGGCAGCTCAAAGTAGAGGGACGCGGCTCCAGACGCGGGACGGCGGAGGGACTAGGCGGGACACACGCCGGCGAGAGAAACGAAGGCAGCGGCGATGCAGGAGAGCGACGCCGGTGAACATGGCGCGTGAGGGAGGCAGGGGTTGCAGGCGCGGTTGAGGAAGGGGTGTCGGGAGGCAGCGGACCCGGCGGACTCGGTGGCGGTGCGATGAACTAAGGAGGCGACGGCCTCGGCTCCAGCGGACAGTGAGGACGACGCGGAGGCGACCCGAGGTCGCAGGTGACCAGGGCGGCGCGGCTCACCTCCATGGACGGACGGCCATGGCTGCTCTCCTGTCCAGGACGAGAGAGAGAGAGATGAGAAGGAAGGGAAGGTAGGGGAGGCGAGGTGATGAGTGGAAGGAGCGCGATGCCTCGGGTGCCTGGCTGCCGATGCAGACAAACGGGACGACGTGGCTCAGCTGCTGGTGGAGCTCAACGGCAGAAGGAGCTCTGGTGGTGCTGCGGCTTGCGGCGGGCAGCGGCTTGCTGGGGATTTGGGCGCTCGCGAGACGGCGTGGTGATCTGGTAGGAGCTCGAGGTGGGGAGGCCAAGAGGGATTTTTAGATCAGGGGCGTGGCGTGGTTGGTTGGGCACGGAGAGCAAGGGGAAAAGTGGTGATGCCTGGTAGGTGGATCGGGAGGGGAGCTGGTGGTTGGCTGGATCAGGAAGGATCCCGATGTAGGTGGTGGGAAAAGTGGCGGCGGCGGGTGAGGGGATGGATGGGACAAGTGCCCTAGGTTTTAGGGTTTGTCCAAAATAGCCTAGGAGTGGACTATATATATGGAAAAGAGGGAAGTTTAGGGGCTAATCCGTCCCTCCAATTAAAATCGAGCGGTCGAGAAAAAAACACTAGGAAGTCCAAATAAGAAAACGGTGATGTTTTGTAGACGTTTGGGGACGATCCGAATCCAACATTGACGACAACCCGATTTGGGTTCGGGGAAGTTTCGGACACACACGCGAAGGGGGTCTGAGAGAGGTTGACAAGACAAGCGGCCTAGGAGGGGCTAGTGGGATGTGGAAAGAAGGCCTCGAGCTGAGAGGAGAGAAGAGAGAGAGGCCCGACGACTGTTTCCGGAGACCGAAAACGTCCGACGATAGACCAGCTAAACTGCCGCTATAGTTTAATGGTTGGGCTATCAAACGGACTCTGAATGCGATGAAACTTGACGGGCGGTCTATCTACACTATAATAAGACCACACGCCAACTCTCATCCCATTCCGAGAACATTTTCCGACCACCTACAAAATACTATTTCGGACTTGTCGCGGGCGTGTGCAAGTGTGTCTGGACTCAGAACGGACAACGGAAGGAACTGGGAGACCGGGACAGATGCAAGTTTTGAAAACATGATGATGCAATGCATATGATGGAATGACAAGATGCAACACGCAAGCGAATGACAAGGCAACATTGGCGAATAACTAGAAGACACCTGGTGCATCGGTCTCGGGGCGCTACAACACTCCACCACTACGAGAGGATCTCGTCCCGAGATCTAGAATGGCACCGGAGGGACAACGGAAGAGAAAGAGAAGAGGTAAAACTAAGTTGCTTCTTTGACCAAAGAGTGAAACCAAAGAACCTTGAAAAGGTTAAGCCATGGAAAGAAATGATACAACAAAGATGAACGAATTTGAAAACACTCCGTTAGGAAAAGAGGAACAAGGAAGAGCAACTTCGGGCAGCACTCCGATTGAAAAGAAAAAGAATTGAATAATAACTAGATAAGATGAGAAGATACTTGATGAAATCACAATACACTGCCTCCGTAATTATTGAATGAATGGAACAAGGGGTAAGAGATGAAAGACTTGATAAAATGAAAGAGCTTGAGCAAAGGGACACACCACTCTGGTTAAATGGATAAACCAAGAAAAGAACACGGTCCTGACAAAACAAGAAGATGGGTTGAAGAGAGCAACATCACAATGCCTCCAGAACAAAAGTAAGAATGGAATGGAATGAACGAAGGGAAACAAGATCTTGAGAGAGAACGCTTACAACAAATGCTAGAACGGAGTTGTTGGAAAACCAACAACGAAAAGAATAACTTTGTAGTGGGCTTATGGAGAACATCTCAAAACTATGAGGTGAAATTCTGCCACTCACGGAAAACAATAGATTGGATTGATATGAACAAGGAGACGAGAAAGTATTTCACCGGGAGGATAAAGAAGAGCTTGGGTCCTTTATAAAGCATCATAAATAGCAACAATCCTTAGGAAAAGCTTTAGGTGAAGTATAACCCAAGATAATTCCAACGAAGAGGTTGATGGATTTAAAATATCTCATACTTGATAACTTGTGAATCACGAAGCACGAAGGGAAATTATCAAGAAAGACATAACACCACCTCAAAAGATATGCGTGAAAGAATAGCACTCTGGGTTGCAAGATGAGGAATGCTTGAGTTCCTCTGAAAGGAATGTTGATGAACACTCCGAGAAGGAAATTAACTCCTTGATGAACCATCATGTAGCGCCTCCAAGAACTCCGGTAAACAAAAGGATAACGCAAAGAAAGATGAAAAGAATAAGGTTGAAGCCTTGCAATGATTGAATGAAGATTTGCGACGAGATGAATGAGAGATCTTGAAACTCCGGGAAAAGAAAAGATGAATCAAGTGAAACCGAGAATTTGATGAGCCTCCGGAATAAAGAATTAATCATTTGGGTGAATCAAGAATAAGAATTACATTATGTGTATCCTTCACCAATTTAAATTAATGACAAGCAACGGATTTAGCATACTACTTATTCTCGTTGAAAAGGATTAAAAGGGATATGGAGCAAACTTAAGACGGTCTTCAGCGATCCACCGGTAGGATTGAAATAACGAATACATTGATATGATAAACGAAGGAAGAAGAATCTTGGAAGAACCACCGTAAGAATTGAAAATGAATGAAGAAAAGAGATGAATCATCGGTAAGAATATTGAAAACGCATAAAGATACTTGGGGAAATTTAGATACAAGAGAATGAAGAGATCACGAGCTGATTAGATAATACTTGAATGAAGCACCGGTAATATTGGAGAATGATAACTGAAAGCTGAGAATGAATAAACCTGAATTGATGGATTCCGGATAAACAAACTGAGAAGACTCTTGAATTACACCGGATAGGTGAAAGAATTCCCACAATCGAAAACAATTATGAGAGGATGGCATGAAGCTAGAGCCATGAATCTTGAAGAGAAAGGAGCAAGATTTAGAGGAAAAATCTTCTTCGGTCTTCAATTCTGAGAATGACGACGAGAAACACCACCATGAATTATTGAGGCACTCCGGAATGAAGAATGGAAAGGTTGAGCCAATGATGAAAAGAAATGAAAGATTTTGGAGAAATACATATGACCGATGAAAATGCATACTTACGTCAAACTTTAAGATGAATTTGAGGGTAGCTCCGGGAAAATAAGAAGAGTCAAGTAAGATCCTGGAAAAAGACCTGTGGGTTAGGGCCCACTCAAAAGAAACACCGTAGGATGATTACTTGAAAAGGAGATAGCACCGATTGAAATAAACGGCTTGAATGAGATAACATCCTCGAAAGAGTTTGAACGAATGTAGAGTTGGAAACACGAATCTTCGAGATATCTTGAGCACTCCGGAACAATTGAAATAGCGAGAAGTGGATAGTTGAGAGATGCACCGGCATGAGAAGGCATTTGAAGCAAGGAAAAGAATATGATCAACACAGAAAACTTGAATTGAATCCACCAGAGAAGAAAAGAATGGAGAATGAAGAACGAGTAGAGCATCTTCAAGAGAAACACCGGGTAAGAACAATGACAGAAAAGAATGGAGAGACTTCATATCCATAAGGTAGATACTTGATAAAGAAATCCGAGTCCTCGAAGGAAAAGGGTGGGAGGGTGGGAAAACAAAGGCAATTTGGGACGGATGGAACAACACCGTTAAAAAGACTTGAGTTGATCTTGCGGATGTTGAAATGATCGGATCCACTTGAAGAGAAACACACCGGTTGAAAAGACATTGAGATGACAAACTCAATGATCAAGAAGGATTGGTATTCACATCGGAGTATGAGAACACCGCTTAGGAACAGGTATGGAATCAACATTTGACTTCGAAGCAACTCGAATACCACAACTCAAAACAAAACAAAGGATTGGCTTGCAGAATAAGCCGGAACAAACATATGATCGAGATTTCGTCCAAAGTTTTCGTGGTGGGGCCTACATGGGCTCGATCGTACAGCACCATAATGTACAAGGCAGTGCACATGACATACGAAGCGTCCCCGAGTCGGATAGCCAAGGACTCTTTAAGACACAACGAGACCACTGTAAAACCAACCGTGGATAGGCGGACCACTAGACGTCGAACCCCAATTTCATATCATGCATCTGTCGAAAAGATATCCTAAGAGCTACTTGAATTCCCACTTATAAACCGAAATTTTCTGGTTATGCAATCAAGTGTTGGGGATATAGGGGAAGCATAATATCTCACCCAAAACTAACAAATCCTACATCCAGCTGTATCCATCCTTCAACACATAACCAAGAAACCTTCGGAAATCATTTACCTCAACCTTCGAAAAGCATCCGTTATACGAGTTATGGCAATACTCCCGAACTCTCACCCAGTACTGGGTGGCGTCGAGGTTATCTCACCAACAACTGCATAAAGGAGATTTTCGATGTCGGCGAAACTCAGGTATTCCAGAACTGCAACGATAAAATTGTGACGACAACACCTCGGAGCTCAACTCCCCGGGGCACTGCCACAACCCCTAAATGTCAGGAGGCACCAAGAATAATGTTCTCGTCACAAAACCATTGGAATGATTCCAAGATACCCATGTGATCCTAAAAAAATAGTGAAATTTGAGAAGAGAAGAGTGAAAACTCTACGTCAGGATGCCTCACCAGAGCGACGAAGGGATTGAGGAGTAAAAAGAATTCCTAACTCTCCGATATATATAATCCTAAATGACTCAAAACATTTTTCTAGACTCAACAACGCCAGTGATTCGATCAAGCAGGGGGCTCCTAAAGTCGGGAAAGGATCTGATACCAACTTGAAACGCCCTCGATGCGGCTATATCTCCCATGTGTCGAAGCACGACTTAGAGGCATAACCGCATTGAAAGCCATGTCGCAAGTGAGGTAATCTTCACAACAACCCATTTAATACATAAAAGGGAAAGAGATACATAGTTGGCTTATAATCGCCACTTCACACAATTACATGAAAAAAGCATTACATCACCCAGATACAAATCAAGGTCTGGCTACGGAACCAAAATACAATAAGACTACCCCAAATGCTACATAGATCCCCGATCGTCCCAACTGGGCTCCACTACTGATCAACTGGAAACGAAACAACATAACAAACAAGGTCTTCATCGAGCTCCTCCTTGAGCTTGGTTGCCTCACCTGCTCGGTATCAACGGCACCTGCAAACTGGGTTTTGGAAGTATCTGTGAGTCACGGGGACTCAGCAATCTCACACCCTCGCGATCAAGACTATTTAAGCTTATAGGTAGGGTAAAAGGTAGGAGGTGGAGCTGCAGCAAGCGACTAGCATATCTGGTGGCTAACATATATGCAAAAGAGAGCGAGAAGAGAATGCAAAAGAACGGTCGGGAAACTATGATCAAGAAGTGATCCTAGAACAACCTACGTCAAGCATAACTCCAACACCATGTTCACTTCCCGGACCCCGCCGAGAAGAGACCATCACGGCTACACACACGGTTGATGTATTTTAATTAAGATCAACTTTAGGTTTTCTACAACCGGACATTAACAAATTCCCATCTGCCCATAACTGCAGGCACGGCTTTCGAAAGTTCAAATCCCTGCAGGGGTGTCCCAACTTAGCCCATCACAAGCTCTCACGGTCAATGAAGGATATTCCTTCTCCCAAGACAATCCGATCAGACTCGGCATCCCGGTTACAAGACATCCTCGACAATGGTAAAACAAGTCCAGCAACACCGCCCGAATGTGCCGACTAATCCCGATAGGAGCTGCACATATCTCGTTGGGCACACTCAGATGAGCGCTCCATACAACTAAAACCAAACCTCGAGTTTCCCCGAGAGGGTGCTGCACAGGGCTCTAGTTTGGACCAACACTCAGACGAGCACTGGCCTGGGGGGTTTAAATAAAGATGACCCTTAAGTCTATAGAACCCAAGTGAAAGAAAAGGCTAGGTGGCGAATGGTAAAACCAATGTTGGGCATTGCTGGAGGAGTTTTATTCAAGGCAAACTATCAAGGGGTTCCCTTTATAACCCAACCGTGTAAGGAACGCAAAATCCGGGTACATAACACCGATATGACGGAAACTAGGGCGGCAAGAGTGGAACAAAACACTAGGCATAAGGCCGAGCCTTCCACCCTTTACCAAGTATATAGATGCATTAATTAAATAAGAGATATTGTGATATCCCAACAAAATATCCATGTTCCAACAAGGAACAAACTCCAATCTTCACCTGCAACTAACAACGCTATAAGAGGGGCTGAGCAAAGCGGTAACATAGCCAAACAACGGTTTGCTAGGACAAGGTGGGTTAGAGGCTTGGTTTAACAATATGGGAGGCATGGTAAGCAAGTGGTAGGTATCACATCATAGGCATAGGAAAAGAGCGAGCAACTAGGAAGCAAAGATAGAAGTGATTTCGAGGGTATGGTCATCTTGCCTGAGATCCCGCAAGGAAGAAGAACGAGTCCATGAAGAAGACAACCGGACGTAGTCGAACGGATCCTCACGAACGCGACGTAATCGAAACTAACCCGAAGAAGCAACACCGGAAAGAAGCAAACAACATAGTAAACAACCACCACATAATCATGACATGATGCACAATCAATTATGATGCATGTCCGGTTTAAATATGCATGGCATGGGAAAGTGCACAAGCAATCCTAAAAAATAAGTGGATGCATATTGATGAAACACCACATTCAGTTATTTAGTTCTCTCTCGTTTATGTACCCAACAATATTAAATGTTGTTAAACATGGCAAGAGATGAAGCATAATGAAACTATCTATCTAGGCAAGTTTAAATGAGGCCGGAACAACAAAACAATAAGTCTAGAAACTCCTCATGTGCATATTTTAAGGTTTGGTCCTATTATGCCCTAAACCATATTTAGAGTTGTTAAACATGCAAAGTGCAGCCACCATGTTAAACTAGGCATTTTTCTACCCCATTTACATATTAATTTTGTTTAAAACCGAGCTACGGTTAAATTGTTATGAATTAAATCATTTTAGCGAGTTATTTAAGCAAATTTAAACAAACAACATTTTTAAGCATTTTAAACATGGATGAAATTGACATATTATGAAACTAGACAAAAATCTAAGCACATTTCATATATAACTTATTTTAATCCGATGCATCATTTGTGAGTTATTAAATGAATGAAGTGCAAGGGTTTTTCTGCAAATTGGCGTTCACAGGATAAAAGGAAAAACGTTCAGGCAGAAAAAATATAGAGCTGGGCCGAATCTGGCAGGCTGGCCCCACAACAGCTGGAGGTGGATCTCACCTTGCGGCCCAGCGAGGCCGGTCGGTGGGGATGGGCTGCGGATGTGGCTTGGGCCGGTTTGAGCTGCGCGTGGAGATGGACCGAGGCGAGGCGATGCGGGCTGGGCCTTGGTGCTGGCGGGTCAACGCGAGGCGGCTGAAGCGGTTCGTCTCTGCTCGAACGGAACAGAGGAGCGGCGCGGCGAGGAACTCCGGGAAGGCGTGGTGGCTTGCGAGGCGGAGAAGGCGAGGGGGAGGCCGGATCTGGTGGGTCGGCGCTGTGGCCGGCCGGTCTTGAAGGAGAACGAGGTGCTGGAGGCAGCTCGAAGCAGAGGGACGCGGCTCCAAACGCGGGACGGCGGAGGGACTAGGCGGGACGCACGCCGGCGAGACAAGCGAAGGCAGCGGCGATGCAGGAGAGCGACGGCGGCGAACTTGGCGCGCGAGGGAGGCAGGGGTTGCAGGCGCGGTTGAGGAAGGGGTGCCGGAGGCAGCGGACCCAGCGAACTCGGTGGCGGCACGACGAACTGAGGAGGCGACTGCCTCGGCTCCAGCGGGCGGTGAGGATAACGCGGAGGCGACCCGAGGTCGCAGGTGACCAGGGCGGCGCGGCTCGCCTCCATGGACGGACGGCCATGGCTGCTCTCCTGTCCAGGACGAGAGAGAGAGATGAGAAGGAAGGGAAGGTAGGGGAGGCGAGGTGATGAGCGGGAGGAGCGCGATGCCTCAGGTGCCTGGCTGCCGATGCAGACAAACAGGACGACGTGGCTCGGCTGCTGGTGGAGCTCAACAGCGGAAGGAGCTCTGGTGGTGCTGTGGCTTGCGGCGGGCAGCGGCTTGCTGGGGATTTGGGCGCTCGCGAGACGGCGTGGTGATCTGGTAGGAGCTCGAGGTGGGGAGGCCGAGAGGGATTTTTAGATCAGGGGCGCGGCGTGGTTGGTTGGGCATGGAGAGCAAGGGGAAAAGTGGCGATGCCTGGTAGGTGGATCGGGAGGGGAGCTGGTAGTTGGCTGGATCAGGAAGGATCCCGATGTAGATGGTGGGAAAAGTGGCGGCGACGGGTGAGGGATGGATGGGACAAGTGCCCTAGGTTTTAGGCTTTGTCCAAAATAGCCTAGGAGTGGACTATATATATGGAAAAGAGGGAAGTTTAGGGGCTAATCCGTCCCTTTAATTAAAATCGAGCGGTCGAGAAAAAAACACTAGGAAGTCCAAATAAGAAAACGGTGATGTTTTGTAGACGTTTGGGGACGATCCGAATCCAGCGGTGACGACAACCCGATTCGGGTTCGGGGAAGTTTCGGACACACACGCGAAGGGGGTCTGAGAGAGGTTGACAAGACAAGCGGCCTAGGAGGGGCTAGTGGGCTGTGGAAAGAAGGCCTCGAGCTGAGAGGAGAGAAGAGAGAGAGGCCCGGCGACTGTTTTCGAAGACCGAAAACGTCCGATGATAGACCGGCTAAACTGCCGCTATAGTTTAACGGTTGGGCTATCAAACGGACTCCGAATGCGATGAAACTTGACAGGAGGTCTATCTACACTATAATAAGACCACACGCCAACTCTCATCCCATTCCGAGAACATTTTCCGGCCACCTATAAAATACTATTTCGGACATGCCACGGGCGCGTGCAAGTGTGTCTGGACTCAGAACGGACAACGGAAGGAACTGGGAGACCGGGATAGATGCAAGTTTTGAAAACATGATGATGCAATGACAAGATGCAACACGCAAGCGAATGACAAGGCAACTGAAACGCCCTCGAGACGGCTATATCTCCTACGTGTCGAAGCACGACTTAGAAGCATAACCGCATTGAAAGCAATGTCGCAAGTGAGGTAATCTTCACACAATCCATGTAATACATAAGGGAAAGAGATACATAGTTGGCTTACAATCGCCACTTCACACAATTGCATGAATAAAGCATTACATCAACCAAATACAATCAAGGTCCGACTACGGAACCAAAATAAAAGAAGAACCCCAAATGCGACAAGGTCCCCGATCGACCCCAACTGGGCTCCACTACTGATCAACTAGAACGGAACAACACAAAGGACAAGATCTTCATCGAGCTCCTCCTTGAGCTTGGTTGCGTTACCTGCTTGGTAACATCAGCACATGCAAACTGGTTTTGAAAGTATCTGTGAGCCACGGGGACTCAGCAATCTCACACCCTCGCGATCAAGACTATTTAAGCTTATGGGTAAGATAAAAGGTATGAGGTGGAGCTGCAGCAAGCGACTAGCATATATGATGGCTAACATACGCAAATGAGAGCGAGAAGAGAAGGCAAAGCACGGTCGAGAAACTATGATCAAGAAGTGATCCTAGAACAACCTACGTCAAGCATAACTCCAACACCGTATTCGCTTCCCGGACCCCGCCGAGAAGAGACCATCACGGTAACACACGCGGTTGGTGCATTTTAATTAAGGTCAACTTCAGGTTTTCTACAATTGGACAATAACAAATTCCCATCTGCCCATAACCGCGGGCACAGCTTTCAAAAGTTCAAATCCCTGCAGGGGTGTCTCAACTTAGCCCATCACAAGCTCTCACGGTCAATGAAGGATATTCCTTCTAGCGGGAAGACCCGATCAGGCTCGGAATCCCGGTTACAAGACATTTCGATAGGTAAAACAAGACCAGCAAGACCGCCCGATGCGCCGACATCCTGATAGGAGCTGCACATATCTCGTTCTTAGTGTAACACCGGATGAGCACTCCATACAACTAAAACCAGCCCTCAAGTTTCCCCGAGGTGGCGCTGCAAAGGACTCTAGTTCGGACCAACACTTAGACAAGCACTGGCCCGGGGGGGTTAAAATAAAGATGACCCTCGGGATGCGCGACTCCCAAGGGAAAAAGGCTAGGTGGCGAATGGTAAAACCAAGGTTGGGCCTTGCTGGAGGAGTTTTATTCAAGGCGAACTGTCAAGGGGTTCCCATTATTACCCAACCGCGTAAGGAACGCAAAATCCAGGAACATAACACCGATATGACGGAAACTAGGGTGGCAAGAGTGAAACAAAACACCAGGCATAAGGCCGAGCCTTCCACCCTTTACCAAGTATATAGATGCATTAATTAAATAAGATATATTGTGATATCCCAACAAGTAAACATGTTCCAACAAGGAACAACATTGCCATGTTCCAACAAGGAACAAACTTCAATCTTCACCTGCAACTAACAACGCTATAAGAGGGGCTGAGCAAAGCGGTAACATAGCCAAACAACGTTTTGCTAGGACAAGGTGGGTTAGAGGCTTGGTTCAACAATATGGGAGGCATGATAAGCAAGTGGTAGGTATCGCAGCATAGGCATAGCAAAAGAGCGAGCAACTAGCAAGCAAAGATAGAAGTGATTTCGAGGGTATGGTCATCTTGCCTGAGATCCCGCAAGGAAGAAGAACGAGTCCATGAAGAAGACACACGGACTTAGTCGAACGGGTCCTCACAAACGCGACGTTATCGGAACCAACCCGAAGAAACAACACCGGAAAGAAGCAAACAACATAGTAAACAACCACCGGATAAGCATGGCACGATGCGCAAACAAGTATGATGCATGTCCGGTTTAATGATACATGGCATGGCATGGCAAAGTGCACAAACAATCCTACAGATTAAGTGGAGCTTAATATGCAACTCCGTTGCATATTGACGAAACACCACATTCAAGTTATTTAGTTCGATCTCGGTTAGGTACTCAACAAAATTAAATGTTTGTTAACATGGCAAGAGGTGAAGCATATGAAAACTACCTATCTAGGCAAGTTTAAATGAGGCCGGAACAACAAACTACAACTCCGATAAATCCTCATGTGCATTAGCAATTTAATGCAACAACAATTTTTAAACATATTAACTGTTGTTATCATGATGCGGATGTCATGTTCAAGTTTATGCAATTTTAAGAAAATGTTAACAAGAGCATATTATGAAGCATTTGTCATCGTGGCGGAAATGAAAGGGGTGCCACGACAACGAATACGAAAATGATGCCACGGCAACATATCGGTTATCCGGTAGCCCACGGGGATACCAGTGCAAAAGGAAGTGACGGGAGCGTGCAAAAGATGGTGGGGTGATCCCGGTAACCGGGTTCCCACATGTCGGTGGCAAGGCAAAAGAGGGGCAACGTGCGCCGATAGTTAAGACTCGATGCAAAACAAGGGTGCATCTCATACAACATGCATGCGTTCGTTCACGAGCGTCGTCTCGGGGTTATACCTTCAAAGCGTGCAAACGGGACGATTCCCGTTCGGTGCAAAGTAGAGGAAGTAGTGGTTCATGTTCGTTCGGAGAGGTACTAGATGACTCCAATGTCTTCAAGGTGACGGTAGTGGTTCACACAACGTCAGGATGCTTGTCGGTCCGATCTTGCCGGAGTAGTTGTATGTTATTGGGGTACTTGTCGCATCACCGGGCGTATTCGTACATGTTTGGAGGGGAACTTGGCATATCCATGTACTTGGCATTCCGGTGCGGTACTTGGTGGATCCAACACGCGCTTCAGTGGTGGAACTTGGCACCGTATTGGGAAGTAGTTGTACTCGCGGTCTCCATCGACGGTAGTCGTACACGGTTCATAGACGTTCGGGTCTTCCGAAGAGGTACTTGACGCATGCGTTACATGGTTCTTGGACGATGGTAGTGGTTCTTGGCGTCGGGCGTCGGGGTACTTGACGTTCATGGGATTCCGATGATGACAGTGGAGGTACTTGACGCAAAACTTTGTAGTCGTTCGGGCGCCTGTGGTCTTGACGGTCTTGACAGTCCAACACGAAGCCACGGAGAAGCATGGGTCATAGGCGGCTTGAACAGGGACCACCCGAACTCGGCGGGAGGCAGAGGCAGGGGCTCATCCTCATGCTGAAGCGAAGCATAGGAGGCAAGCAGGGACTCGGCACAGTGGCACGCGCTTGCAGGGGAGGTCTGGGACGAGCAGAGCGCGGATGAGGAGGCAAAAGGCGTTGCAGTTGCCTGCTAGTCTTGGACGGCGATGACACCCGGGAGAAGGAGAAGCGTTGCAGCGGGCAACGGCAGCCACGGGAGGCACCCTTGGTGCGCCTGCGGTGTCGGGCACGAGAGGAGAGGCAAGGTCGTGATGAAGCAGCGGGATGCTTGGCGGAGCCGGCCATCCATGGGCTCGTCGGGGTCCCTGTCCAAGGTCAGAGAGAGAGCAGGATATGCTGCGGGGCGGCGGCGCTCCTCGAGGTAGCCGACGGTGGTGAACATGCGGATCCAGGCAGCAGCGGACGGGGTCCGGCGACGAGCGGCTCTGGCTGCTCGATGCAGGGGCGCGGCAGGGACCGAAGCAGGTCGTGAAGACGATAGCGGCGCAGGATTTGGCGTGCGGCAGCAGCTTGCAGGGTCGTCGGCGCGGGGTTGGTCTTCCTGGTGGAGCTCGGCGGCCCAAGCGATGGAGAGGGAGAGAAAAGGATCGGGCGCGCGCGTTCCTGCCTGGCGGCGCGAGTAGCGAGACAAGAGGAGAGAGTGGGGGTCGAGGGAAGGAGAGGCTGCGGGCGGATGGGATCGAGCGAGAGGGTGAGGAGGCGGGTGGAGGAGGAACGAAGAGGGGGTCGAGCATAGGCCTCTCCGGCGGCTAGGGTTAGAAATGGTTCGGGTGGGCTTTAGCCTTGGGCCGGCCTAGTGGAGAGGCAAAAGGCCAGGGCCTTAGAGAGGGATTAGGAGGGGGGTCGGCTGGACCTGCAGATGGGCCGGCCAGTTGCCGCTTCGGATCAAAAGGCCAACCATTGCTATTTCCCGTTTACACAAAAGTAGACAAAAGGAAAAAGGAAGGAAAGAAATAGCTAGGGGTTTTTAGAAAATGCTGAAACTTCTCCTTCTGAGTCTAAGAATTATACTTAGTTCAAGAAAAGAAGTTTCATGCGAAATAGAAGAGTTTAATTCAAACTCATTTAAATTTAATTCAAATGAGTTTGAACTAGGGCTTGGTTTCAGAAGTGTCCAAAAATGTTGAGGTTTTTGGAGGAGCCTCGATAAAAGAGATGAGAGATATTGGCAAGGTTTGAAGGTCAAACTCGAAGAGGAATAGACATGAGGAATTATTTGCACGAGTGTTACGGTAAATCCAAACGAATGGAATGTTTTTATTTAGCTCCCTAATATTGGGAGGATATGTTATAAAGAGAATCACCATGTGAATTCCCTCGATTTAAATGGATCAAAGATCCATGGCATTTATTTAGTTGAGTTGCAAAAGACTTATGAGATGATGGCATGATGACATGATGCAATGCAAAAAATAAAAGGGGAGGCACAAATGAAACACACGGCGAAACCCGGAATATATGGAGGTCTTCTCGAGCATCGGTCTCGGGGCGTCACAACACTCCACCACTACGAGAGGATCTCGTCCGAGATCTAGAATGGCACCAGAGGGAAAATGGAAGAGAAAGAGAAAAGGTAAACCTAAGTTGCTTCTTTGACAAACGAGTGAGACCAAAGAACCTTGCGAGGTTGAACAAATTCGAGAAAAGAATACAACGAAGGTGAACAAAGTCGAAAACACTCCATTAGAAAAGAGGGACAAAGAATCATTGCGAAAAAAACCTTGAGGTTGAAGGGCAAGATATATATTGAAACCACTCCAGTTAAGACAAGATAGAGAAGGATTAAGAATGATATAATTTGGAGAGCACTCCGACTATAAACGGAAGGAATTGAACATGAATTTGACAAGATGAGGGGATACTTGATGAAAACAACAATACGCTGCCTCCGGAACTATTGAAAGAATGGCACAGTGGGTAAGAACGATTTCAGGCGGCACTCCGGTTGAGAAGGGAGGCAAAAAAACTTGACAGGATGGGAAGAACTCAAAAAGCGGGCACGACACTCCGGTTAAAAGGATAAGGACGAAAAGAACATGATACTGACAAAACAAGAAGATGGGTTGCAGAGAGCAACATCACAATGCCTCCGAAACGCAAGGAAACAAGATCTTGAGAGAGCACGGTTACAACAAATGCTAGAACAAAGTTGTTGGAAAACCAACAACTAAAAGAATAAGCTTGATATGGTCTTATGGAATACATCTCAAATTATGTGGTGATAACCTGCCACTCACGGGAGAAAGAATTGGATTGATATGAACAAGGAGATGAGAAAGCTATTTCACCGGGAGGATAGATGAAGAACTAGGGTCGTTTATAAGCACCATAAATAGTAACAATCCTTAGGGAAGGCTTTAGGTGAAACATAACCCAAGATAATTCCAACGAAGAGGTTGATGAATTTAAAATACCTCATTCTTGATAGCTTGAGAAACATGAAGCACGAAGGAAAATTATCAAGAATGACATAATACCACCTCCAATGGTATGGAAGAAAGAATTGCACTCCGGATTACAAGAAGAAGAATGCTTGAGCTCCTTAAAAGAATCTCAATGAAAACTTCGAGAAGGAAATAAATCCTTGATGAACCATCATGTAGAACCTCCATGAAGAACTCCGTTAAACAAAAGAATGATCAAACGGAAAGAAAGGGTAGTTGAAAACACAAGGTGAAGCCTTGCAATGATTTAGATGGAGCTTCGCGACAAGATAATGCGGAAAAGCTTGGAACTCCAGAAAAGAAAGATGAACAAATGAAATCAGGAATTTGATGAGCCTACGGAGTAAGGAATTAATCACTTGGATGAAACAAGAATAAGAATAACATTATGCTTATCGTTCATCAATTAAATTGATGCCAAGCAACGAATTTGGCACACTACTTATGCTCGTAGCAAGGATTAAGAGAGATATAGCGCCAACTTGGGAAGGTCTTCTTTGAACCACCGGTAGGATTGACAACGAATAAATTGATAAGGAAGAGAAACCTGGAAGAACCACCATAAGAAATGAAAATGAACGAAGATACTTGAGAGAATTTAGATACAACTGAAACGAAGAGATCACGCGCTGATTAAAGAATATTGAATGATGCACCGGTGAGATTTGGGGAACGAGAGCTGAAAGCTGAGAATGAACAAGTCTTCTGAAATGATGGGCTCCGGATAATCGAACTGAAAATACCCTTGAATATATCCTGATGGGTGAAAAAAAAGATTCTCACAATCGAAAATAATTATAAGAGGATGGCAACAAGCTAGCACCATGAATCTTGAAGAGAATGGAGCAAGATTAAAGAGAAACTCTTCTTCGGTCTTCAAAAGATGAGAATGACAACGAGAAACACCACCAAGAATTATTGAGGCACCGGAATAAAGAAGAATATAAAAGTTGAATCAACAATGAAATGAATTTGAAAGATCTTGGAGAAAGACATTTAACTGATGATAAATCATACTTACGTCAAACTTCGAAAGGAAATTTTGAGGATAGCTCTGGGAAAATAGGAAGAGTCAGGTAAGATCCTGGGAAAAGACCTGTGGGTTAGGGCCCACTCAAAGAAACACCATTGAACAATTTGAAGGAGAGATTGCACCGATTGAATTAAATGGCTTGAATGGGATAACAACCTCGAAATAGGTTGAACAGATCTTGAATGACAAGACGAGCCTTTTGAGAAAGCTTTGAGCACGCCGGAACAAATGAATAGTGAGAAGTGAATTGTTATGAGGTACACCGGTATGAGAAGGCATTGAAATGAGGAAAGGGGTAAGATCAACAAAGCTTGACTTGAAACCACCGGAGAAGATAAAAGAAAGAAGAATGATGAACTAGAAGCTTCGTTAGTATCTTCATGAGAATCACCGGATAAGAACATTAACGGAACTGAATGGAGCGACATCATATCAATAAAAGGATACTTGATTAAGAAATCTGAGTCCCTAAAGAAAAACAAGGGAGGGAGGGTGGGAAAAAACAAAGGCAACTTGGAGATGGATGAAACAAACAACATTGAAAAGAACTGATAATTGATCTTGTGAATGTTGAAGTGATCGGATCCACTTGAAGAGAGACACCCCGGTAGAACAAGATTGGCATAACAATCTCGATTATCGAGAAGGATTAGTATTCACATCGGAGTATGAGAACACCATTTGGGGAAGGTATGGAATCAACACTTGACATTGAAGCAACTCGAATACCACAACTCCAAACAAAAACAAAGTATTGGCTTGCAAAATAAGCCAGAACAAACATATGATAGAGATTTTGTCCGAATTTTTCGTGGTGGGGCCTACACGGGCTCGATCGTACATCACCATCATGTACAAGGCAGTGCACATGACATACGAAGCGTCCCCGAGTCGGCATAGCCAAGGACTCTTTAAAACACAACGAGACCACTGTAAAACCAACCGTGAATAGGCTGACCACTAGACATCGAACCCCAATTTCATATCATACATCTGTCGGAAAGATATCCTAAGAGCTACTTGAATTCCCACTTATAAACTCCCGAAATTTTCCGGTTATGCAATCAGGTGTTGGGGATACAGGGGAAGCATAATATCTCACCCAAAACTAGCAAATCCTACATCCAGCTGTATCCATCCTTCAACACATAACCAAGAAACCTTCGGAAATCGTCTACCTCAACCTTCGAAAAGCATCCGTTATACAAGTTATGGCAATACTCCCGAAATCCCGCCCCAGTACTGGGTGGCGTCGAGGTTATCTCACCAACAACTGCATAAAAGAGATTTTCGATGTCGGCGAAACTAAACTCAGGTATTCCAGAACTGCAACGATAAAATTGTGATGACAAAACCTCGGAGCTCAACTCCCCAGGACACTGCCACAATCCCTAAATGTCAGGAGGCACCAAGAACAATGTCCTCGTCACAAAACCATCGGAACGATTCCAAGATACCCGCGTAATCCTAATTTTTTTTGTGAAATTTGAGAAGAGAAGAGTCAAAACTCTACGTCAGGATGCCTTACCAAAGCGATGAAGGGACTGGGGAGTAAAAAGAATTCCTAAAGTCTCCGATATATAATTCCTAAATGACTCAAAACATTTTTCTAAACTCAACTCGTCAGCTAATTCGATCAAGCAGGGGGGCTCCTAAGGTTGGGGAAGGCTCTGATACCAACTTGAAACACCCTCGATGCGGCTATATCTCCTACGTGTCGAAGCACGACTTAGAGGCATAACCGCATTGAAAGCAATGTCGCAAGTGAGGTAATCTTCACACAACCCATGTAATACATAAGGGAAAGAGATACATAGTTGGCTTACAATCGCCACTTCACACAATTACATGAATAAAGCATTACATCAACCAAATACAATCAAGGTCCGACTATGGAACCAAAATAAAAGAAGAACCCCAAATGCGACAAGGTCCCCGATCGACCCAACTGGGCTCCACTACTGATCAACTAGAACGAAACAACACAAAGGACAAGATCTTCATCGAGCTCCTCCTTGAGCTTGGTTGCGTCACCTGCTTGGTAACATCAGCACCTGCAAACTGGTTTTGGAAGTATTTGTGAGCCACAGGGACTCAGCAATCTCACACCCTCGCGATCAAGACTATTTAAGCTTATGGGTAAGATAAAAGGTATGAGGTGGAGCTGCAGCAAGCGACTAGCATATATGGTGGCTAACATACGCAAATGAGAGCGAGAAGAGAAGGCAAAGCACGGTCGAGAAACTATGATCAAGAAGTGATCCTAGAACAACCTACGTCAAGCATAACTCCAACACCATGTTCGCTTCATGCACCCCGCTGAGAAGAGACCATCACGGTAACACACGCGGTTGGTGCATTTTAATTAAGGTCAACTTCAGGTTTTCTACAACCGGACATTAACAAATTCCCATCTGCCCATAACCGCGGGCACGGCTTTCGAAAGTTCAAATCCCTGCAGGGGTGTCCCAACTTAGCCCATCACAAGCTCTCACGGCCAACGAAGGATATTCCTTCTAGCGGGAAGACCCGATCAGGCTCGGAATCCCGGTTACAAGACATTTCGATAGGTAAAACAAGACCAGCAAGACCGCCCGATGCGCCGACGTCCTGATAGGAGCTGCACATATCTCGTTCTCATGGCAACACCGGATGAGCGCTACGTACAACTAAAACCAGCCCTCAAGTTTCCCCGAGGTGGCGCTGCAAAGGACTCTAGTTCGGACCAACACTTAGACAAGCACTGGCCCGGGGGGGTTAAAATAAAGATGACCCTCGGGATGCGCGATTCTCAAGGGAAAAAGGCTAGGTGGCGAATGGTAAAACCAAGGTTGGGCCTTACTGGAGGAGTTTTATTCAAGGCGAACTGTCAAGGGGTTCCCATTATTACCCAACCGCGCAAGGAACGCAAAATCCGAGAACATAACACCGATATGACGGAAACTAGGGTGGCAAGAGTGGAACAAAACACCAGGCATAAGGCCGAGCCTTCCACCCTTTACCAAGTATATAGATGCATTAATTAAATAAGATATATTGTGATATCCCAACAAGTAAACATGTTCCAACAAGGAACAACATTGCCATGTTCCAACAAGGAACAAACTTCAATCTTCACCTGCAACTAACAACGCTATAAGAGGGGCTGAGCAAAGCGGTAACATAGCCAAACAACGGTTTGCTAGGACAAGGTGGGTTAGAGGCTTGGTTCAACAATATGGGAGGCATGATAAGCAAGTGGTAGGTATCATAGCATAGGCATAGCAAAAGAGCGAGCAACTAGCAAGCAAAGATAGAAGTGATTTTGAGGGTATGATCATCTTGCCTGAGATCCCGCAAGGAAGAAGAACGAGTCCATGAAGAAGACACACGGACGTAGTCGAACGGGTCCTCACAAACGCAACATTATCGGAACCAACCCGAAGAAACAACACCGGAAAGAAGCAAACAACATAGTAAACAACCACCGCATAAGCATGGCACGATGCGCAAACAAGTATGATGCATGTCCGGTTTAATGATACATGGCATGGCATGGCAAAGTGCACAAACAATCCTACAGATTAAGTGGAGCTCAATATGCAACTCCGTTGCATATTGACAAAACACCACATTCAAGTTATTTAGTTCGATCTCGGTTAGGTACTCAACAAAATTAAATGTTTGTTAACATGGCAAAAGGTGAAGCATATGAAAAACTACCTATCTAGGCAAGTTTAAATGAGGCCGGAACAACAAATTACAACTCCGATAAATCCTCATGTGCATTAGCAATTTAATGCAACAACAATTTTTAAACATATTAACTGTTGTTATCATGATGCGGATGTCATGTTCAAGTTTATGCAATTTTAAGAAAATGTTAACAAGAGCATATTATGAAGCATTTGTCATCGTGGCGGAAATGAAAGGGGTGCCACGACAATGAATACGAAAATGGTGCCACGGCAACATATCGGTTATCCGGTAGCCCACGGGGATACCAGTGCAAAAGGAAGTGACGGGAGCATGCAAAAGATGGTGGGGTGATCCCGGTAACCGGGTTCCCACATGTCGGTGGCAAGGCAAAAGAGGATCAACGTGCACCGATAGTTAAGACTCGAGGCAAAACAAGGGTGCATCTCATACAACATGCATGCGTTCATTCACGAGCGTCGTCTCGGGGTTATACCTTCAAAGCGTGCAAACGGGACGATTCCCGTTCGGTGCAAAGTAGAGGAAGTAGTGGTTCACGTTCGTTCGGAGAGGTACTAGATGACTCCAATGTCTTCAAGGTGACGGTAGTGGTTCACACGACGTCGGGATGCTTGTCGGTCCGATCTTGCCGGAGTAGTTGTACACGTTATCGGGGTACTTGTCGCATCACCGGGCGTATTCGTACATGTTTGGAGGGGAACTTGGCATATCCATGTACTTGGCGTTCCGGTGCGGTACTTGGTGGATCCAACACGCGTGTCGGTGGTGGAACTTGGTACCGTATTGGGAAGTAGTTGTACTCGCGGTCTCCGTCAATGTTAGTCGTACACGGTTCGTAGACGTTCGGGTCTTCCGAAGAGGTACTTGACGCATGCGTTACACGGGTCTTCGACGATGGTAGTGGTTCTTGGCGTCAGGCGTCGGGGTACTTGACGTTCATGGGATTCCGATGATGACAGTAGAGGTACTTGACGCAAAACTTTGTAGTCGTTCGCGCGCCTGTGGTCTTGACGGTCTTGACAGTCCAACACGAAGCCACGGAGAAGCATGGGTCATAGGCGGCTTGAACAGGGACCACCCGAACTCGGCGGGAGACAGAGGCAGGGGCTCATCCTCGTGCTGAAGCGAAGCAGAGGAGGCGAGCAAGGACTCGGCACGGTGGCACGCGCTTGTAGGGGAGGTCTGGGACGAGCAAAGCGCGGATGAGGAGGAAAAAGGCGTTGTGGTTGCCTGCTAGTCTTGGACGGCGACGGCACCTGGGAGAAGGAGAAGCGCAGCAGCGGGCAACGGCAGCCATGGGAGGCGCCCTTGGTGCGCCTGCAGCGTCGGGCACGAGAGGAGAGGCATGGCCATGATGAAGCAGCGGGATGCTTGGCGGAGCCGGCCATCCATGGGGTCGTCGGGGTCCCTGTCCAAGGTCAGAGAGAGAGCAGGATATGCTGCGGGGCGGCGGCGCTCCTCGAGGTAGCCGACGGTGGCGAACGTGTGGATCCAGGCAGCAGCGGACGGGGTCCGGTGACGAGCGGCTCTGGCTGCTCGATGCAGGGGCGTGGCAGGGACCGAAGCAGGTCGTGAAGACGACAGCGGCGCGGGACTTGGCGTGCGGCAGCAGCTTGCAGGGTCGTCGGCGCAGGGTTGGTCTTCCTGGTGGAGCTCGGCGGCCCAAGCGATGGAGAGGGAGAGAAAAGGATCGGGCGCGCGCGTTCCTGCCTCGCGGCGCGAGCAGCGAGACAAGAGGAGAGAGTGGGGGTCGAGGGAAGGAGAGGCTGCGGGCGGATGGGATCGAGCGAGAGGGTGAGGAGGCGGGTGGAGGAGGAACGAAGAGGGGATCGAGCATAGGCCTCTCCGGCGGCTAGGGTTAGAAATGGTTCGGGTGGGCTTTAGCCTTGGGGCGGCCTAGTGGAGAGGCAAAAGGCCAGGGCCTTAGAGAGGGATTAGGAGGGGGGTCGGCTGGACCTGCAGATGGGCCGGCCAGTTGCCGCTTCAGATCAAAAGGCCAACCATTGCTATTTCCCATTTACACAAAAGTAGACAAAAGGAAAAAGGAAGGAAAGAAATAGCTAGGGTTTTTTAGAAAATGCGGAAACTTCTCCTTCTGAGTCTAAGAATTATACTTAGTTCAAGAAAAGAAGTTTCATGCGAAATAGAAGAGTTTAATTCAAACTCATTTAAATTTAATTCAAATGAGTTTGAACTAGGGCTTGGTTTCAGAAGTGTCCAAAAATGTTGAGGTTTTTGGAGGAGCCTCGATAAAAGAGATGAGAGATATTGGCAAGGTTTGAAGGTCAAACTCGAAGAGGAATAGACATGAGGAATTATTTGCACGAGTGTTACGGTAAATTCAAATGAATGGAATGTTTTTATTTAGCTCCCTAATATTGGGAGGATATGTTATAAAGAGAATCACCATGTGAATTCCCTCGATTTAAATGGATCAAAGATCCATGCCATTTATTTAGTTGAGTTGCAAAATATTTATGAGATGATGGCATGATGACATGATGCAATGCAAAAAATAAAAGGGGAGGCACAAATGAAACACACGGCGAAACCCAGAATATATGGAGGTCTTCTCGAGCATCGGTCTCGGGGCGTGACAGCAACGTCGGTGAATAACTGGAAGACACCTGGCGCATCGGTCTCGGGGCGCTACAACTTCACTCCATTATCGGCTCTACTATAAAAGAAATTCCTCTTGACGTGTTTTTTTAAACGGAGGCAAAAGCTTTGCTTCATCTCATTCATAAAGAAGGAACTACTAACAAAGTTCGACGAGATCCATTACACCTCCACAAATGGAAGCGAAAAGCCTAGTCTTGTTGTATCAAATAACTTAAATGTTCTGCCTGCCGCAGTAACCGTCTCTGATAAACAGGCTGCTAGTGTGTGCGTGAGAGGAGCGGCTGAGTAGGCCAGCTACGTGAGAGGAGCGGCTGAATAGACCACCGAGAGTACCCACTAGGCCACTACGCAGGTGTACTTTCCCTGCATTGATAGTACAACGATGGTTCTAGAGAACAGTAGTACCCTCCACTTCCAACTATAGCTCCTTGGCCCTGAGACTCAAGAGTTCAAAACTGGTGCACTATACTAGAAGTATAGTACATAGCACTAGTAGTACCCTCACACTACTAGTTGAGAAAGTAGTACTAGTACTAGTACTGCTACAGTACGAGTACGTACTCCTCCGTCACGTAATATAAGACGTTTTTTGACACTAGTTGGCGTGTACAAAAAATAGCAAAAACATACCCAAAATTTCTTAATCCACGCCAAAAGCTACTACTGTAGCTTACTACGCTCTACAGTTGGAAGGGACGAGGCCCTGCGGTTACTATGCTCTTATCTCCTCCTCGCCAGTTCACCTCCCCCCGAAGAGAAGGCAGTTCGTCGCTGCTCCCATGGATTCGCTAGGCGGTTCTCCTCCTCGTCAGGGCTGGGAGACCTTGGACGATGATCCTGTGGGAGAAATCGCATGCCGCTCCGACGTCCTCACCGCCGCAAGACTCGGTGCTTCCTACACCAACTATTTCAAGACGGTGCTTAAAATGGCTTGGGAAAAGGCCATGCTTGTTGGTCTTCCATGCATCCTCGAGGAGAAGGTTCTTCTATGGGACAATCCTTTGAACAGTCCACCGCTCCTTGGCCATGGTTGCACGTTGACTCCGCTAGAGTTGCCGATGTTGAGAGGTAGTCGGATTTTGTCCGATGAGCAGGTCAGTAATGGAGTTTGATCATGTAGTACTTAGTTATTCCATTTCCATCCTGTAATTTCTCCGCTGCCCAACGTCTTATATATAGGTCTGGGTCGGTGCCAACGAAGATTGGCTTGCATACCTCCAGCCGGATACCACCATCATTTTGCACAACATCCACAGCAGTGCGGCCGTTCCGGTAGACCTCTTCTCCACCATTGGGATCGGCCTCCCGAACTGGCTGGGCTTGAATACGTATGATGATGCCTACATGAGATTGAAGAAGATAGCAATTGCGGACCCGCCGACAAAGCGACGCGGCTACGACGATTACTATCTCATCGCGGTGTTCGACATAAGGATTGCCATCAATGCAAGAGGCAGTAACGGCAGAGGCTGGCGCATGTTGGCGGCGGCAGATTTGTACCCCTACACGTTTGAAGATGCCGTGCGCCATCTAGGCCGCATCTTCGCGGTGACAAGCCAGGGGACTTGTTTCATCTGGTTGCCATCCTACGGTACGGGAGATTACAAACGGAATGCACAAACCATCATTTGCATCCCTAACGATACTCCATTATTTTGCAGGGACCAGTCATCCCGCGATCAAAATAAGATCGCGGATCCTGGATGTGCATTAGCATTCGTGATTTAGTCTAACCTGGAACCTTGTAGCTGACTTTGGCATATTGGGATGAACTATCTTAGCAGTCATTACCCATGGTACCATTGATGTGCAACATGGTCACACAATCTACCACGATCGGACCGTCACCATCTACCCAGGTATTCCATTTTCTAACCCTCTCGCCTTCTCTTTCATTGTTGTACTAGTAGGAGTACTTTTTACCTTGGAGGACGCGTATAGCTAGCTAGGCCCTTGAAGACTTGAACCCACTAGCTGCCACCATTTTTGTTTTTCCATGTCTTACTATCTCATCCATGTAGACAACAGTGGCTATATATAATAAGCCGGTTATTTTACTTCCTCTATACCGGAGTAGTACTATTTGCTGCACAGTATTACTGACCGCCATATTTGAGCACAACATTATTATGCATGGACCTTGACTATGTACATCATCATGTGTCCAGATTTGAGATGCCGCGTGTACCAAATGAACGGCGCCGAGTTCGACCCCCGTGATGCTATGTGGGTGACGAGGAACACTCTTGGAGAGTACTCGCTTTTCATTGGGGATAGTTACCCCATTGTGAAGCGGATGCCACCTTCCATGCACGACACAGAAGGACTGTCGTTCATGAAGCATGGTTGTGTCTTCAGTGCGCACCGCCAGATGAACGACATGCTGGGACACGCTATCCCTGATTTATGCCGCTTCAGCTTGGATGAGTCTCCATCGTGTGGAACCGGACTAGAAAGTTGCGACAATGATTCCCGTTGCCCACCGCTATGGATTGTGCCATCCATGAAGAACACCTGGGACTGGAACCTGGAGGAGGACATGTAGCCCATCTATAACGTGTAAATGGAGTACGGTAAATTGTGAACGGTAGCACTGTGAATATATGTAGACTAGTCGTGCACAAATTTATCACATGAATTGGAGATGAACTTGTGTGGCATACTGGCATTTGTCCTTTAGAATTTATTATTAGTAAATGTGTTATTTGTATGTGCAACTTGTGTGGTTGTTGCACGGGCTCCAACATGCTCTTTGAGAAGAAGAAAAAGGTGGCATAGCTTTGGATATACGTGACATGGCGGCATCATACAATAGCATCGTTCGCTATAGTTGTAGTACGCTCCTACTAGGAGGACAACTCCTATAAAACCTTGCGCTTGGCTCTTTGCCTCTTCGCAAGGTTCAACAGTTCGTACTCATGTGAACCTTGCACTTGGCTCTTCGCCTCTTCGGAAGGTCCAACAATGATGATACTATAGTACACATTATGCTTCTAGCAATCTGACACCGATTGAACTGATGCACGTCCACCGCGAGGGCAAGGGAGAGGGAGAGGGAGAGGGAGAGGGATAGGGCACTGTAGTCAAAACCCTCTCCTCGTCCTGCGAACCACCGTGTGCGTGGGCGAGGGAGAGGCGTAGTAAGCAAGCTTCTCCTCCTTCGGCGAGTTGACGGGACACATCAAAGCAGTACTAGTACTAGTCCATACTACGTCCTTTCCAGTTAATATGGCTTAATTTGAAACAAGAAAATACAGTGACGGTCAACATATGTAACAATATGCTCTTTACGGTCACTATATATAGTTTTGCGGTGATTATACGATCACTAGCTCATCGTAGCGCACCGTATTGCACCCTACTGACCGGCCACATAGTCGACGTTGCACTTTGTTGACCGGTTAAATTGTCACCTGGTTTCTGGGTCCCACCTGTCAGTTGACAAAGCAAACAAATCAGCTAAAAAACAAAGAGTGTAGTACATCTACACTTCCAATGCATTTAGCCTTTAATCTAAATCGATATTGATTGACTAACACACCAACTTGTGCTCTAGGTATAGGCTACATGTCTATCCTTAATTACAGCATGCAACAACCTTCATTTAATCTTCTTCTCTGAATGGTCACATGCACACATAAGTTTGCTACTTTTGGGCATTAATTATGCCCTGGTCAATGTGTAAATCTCTAAATGTACAGTCTTTCACGGACGTAGGGAGTAGGTTGAGCACTTGAGCGTGAGCGTGTGTGTTGCGTCGTGTGCTGTGTGCCGCATGGGTGCGTGAGTGTTACGTGCATCCATGTGTATGTGTGAGTGTTGCATGTTGCATGCATGCATGCATGCATGGGGCTTACTCCCTCCCATTGGCATGTTCATATTTCAAGCTTCCTCTGTCCCCTCCATATGGTGATACTCCCTTTGTTCCCAAATACGGAGTAAAATCCTCCCTCTGTTCCCAAATACGGAGTATTTATCTTTCTAGAGATTTCAACAAGTGACTATGTATGGAGGAAAATGAGTGAAGTGAGCGTAGAGGCATAGGGATAATGTAGAAAGGAAGTCTTCGCGGTCCATTATTCCCCATCTTGGTCAGAGAGAACTATTCAACTAATCTTTGCAGTGAAGTGACAATACACGCTGCAGCAGATGGGACACTTAATTAATAAGCTGAACCAGCATGTTGGTGTTACTAAATCAGCCTTACCCAGTACTGCCATCATGTTTGCCAGTAGAGCACGCTTCTGTCCTCCATTAACTGACATATGGGCCCTCTTGTGGTAGACCCACATGTCATCGGTGTAACTATTTACACTCCGAAGGGCGGTATATCCTGGTAGTAGTAGTAGAATTGAGATTTAATGCACTTTCTTCCCCGTCTTCCACTCTTCTTCCTCCTCTCTTCTTCTTCCTCCTCTCTTCCCCATTGTTGG